>NW_026943822.1:4134517-4392017 GCF_035594765.1 Anolis carolinensis | reverse complement strand
ATATTCTGCCAAGTAATGATAGGTTGAGGAATTTCCATTTATCAAATTTCTTTTTAATCTCCTTCCAAGTTTCTTCATAATTATTTTTTAAGAGCTGAGAGTTATGTGCCGTAATTTTAATCCCCAGGTATTTGACTTTATTCGTTATTTCCAGATTGGATATTTCCTGCAATAATTCTTTCCTATCTTTATTTATATTCTTTGTTAGAATTTTTGTTTTGGCTCTGTTAATTTTAAAGCCTGCCACTTCCCCAAATTTTCCAATTTTATCCAGCCATTTTGGTAGTGTCTCTAGGGGGTTCTCAACAATGCAGACCACATCGTCAGCGAATGCCTTGATCTTGTATTCGTCCTTTCTAATTTTTGTCCCTCTTAGTTCCTCGTCTTTTCTAATTTCCTCTAGTAAGATTTCTAGAGTCATTATAAAAAGGAGGGGGGATAGCGGACATCCCTGCCTTGTTCCCTTCTTTATATTTATATATCCTGTATCTCTGCCATTAACTATTATGTTGGCCCTTTGTTTAGAATATATTGATTTAATAGCATTAATAAAGTAAAACCCCGTGTCCATATCCTTGATCATCTCTAAAAGGAATTCCCAACTGGTGTTATCAAACGCCTTTTCGGCATCCAGAAATACTAGTCCAACTTCCTTTTGTGGGTTGTTCTCATAATATTCTACAATGTTAATTATCGTTCTAATATTATTCCTTAGGTATCTTTGAGGTAAAAATCCCGATTGGTCCTCCTTTATTCTTACATTAAGTAATTTTTTTAATCTATTAGAGAGAATAGTAGTGAATATTTTATAATCATTATTCAGTAAGGAGATTGGACGATAGTTCCTGAGATCTGCTGGGTCCGTCTTCTCTTTGTGAAGTAAGGTTATATTCGCATTTTGCCACGAATTGGGGATTATTGCTTTTTTTAAACTATTATTCATTATGTCTTTTAGGTTTCTTATAAGTTCATCTTGGAATGTTTTATAGTATAATGCCGTTAGCCCATCAGGGCCCGGGGCTTTGTTGTTAGGGAGCTGTTTTATAGCTTCTTTAATCTCTTCTTCCGTGATTAATCTATTTAAAGATTCTCTTTCCTCTTCCGTTAATTTTGTTAACTTTGCTTTTTCTATGTATCTAATTATTTCTTCTTTTTTAATCTGATCTTTTTGGTATAATTTCCCGTAAAATTCTTTAAACTGATTAGCAATAGCTGCGTCTCCCGTATACACATTCCCTTCTTTAATTATTTGTGATATGTGTTGTTGTTGTCTCCTTTTACTGATTTTTTTTGCTAACCATTTACCCGGTTTGTTAGCATTGACGAAGATATTTAGTTTCAACCATTTTAAGTTTTTTGCCATTTTCTCCAGTTGTAATGAGCTTATGCTCTTCTTGATAAGTTCTAGTTGTAGTTTCGTTTTTCTCTTGGGTTTGTTTTTAGTCCGTTTTCTTTATTTTTTAGTTCAGCGTAAAGATTTAGTTCCTCTTCTTGTCTTTTCCTATTCTTAATCACTCCTTGTTGAATAAAAGACCCCCTTATCACCGCCTTACTGGCATCCCAGATAAATTCTGGTTTGGTTTCCCCATTATTATTTATCACAAAGTATTCCCTTAGAATTTTTCTATGTAGTTCTATATCTGTTTCTGATTTTAATAGGTTCTCATTTAACCTTCATCTTCTTACTTTCTCACTAACTTTCACTACTGCTTTTAGGGGGCAATGATCAGAGTGTAGCCTTGGCAAAATTTGTACCTTGGTGAATTTTGTTGCAATAGTCTTTGTGGCCCAGATCATATCGATCCGGGACCATGACTGATGGCGATCAGAGAAATAAGTAAAATCTTTAGTCCAAATATTCCTAGTTCTCCATATATCCAATAGATGAAGGTCATCTTTTAATTGTATAAAGTTATTCGGAAGCTTCCCTCCCTTATCCTGATTTGAACTTTTTTGTTTCCTTATCCGGTCCATTCCATTATCCACTACTCCATTAAAATCACCCGTGATTATCAAATTTTCATATTCTTGTTCTAATATCTTCCTTTTAAGCTGGTTTATAAACATTGTTTTTACTCCTACTGGGGCATAAATGTTACAAAGTAAGGTCACCTGATTATTAATTTTGACTTTAATACCTATCATTCGCCCTTCCTGATCTTTGAAGGTTATTTTTGCATCTAGGTTGTCCTTCACATATATGACCACCCCTCTTTTTTTCTGAGTTTAAGGAATAAAATTCTTTGCCTAATGATTTTTGTGATAGTAATGATGCAAATTTCTGTTTTATATGCACCTCCTGTAGGGCGATTATGTCATAATTCCCCCTTTTTAAGTGGTTAAATACAATTCTTTTTTTATTAGGAACATTAAGACCGTTAATGTTATTCGAGTAAATTGATACTGACATTTGGTGTTTCATCATATAGAACTTCCATGGTTGTCAAAGCCTTGCCTGGCGCTTTTTGGTAATCTTCTGGGGATAACTCTCTAAGTCTTTTCTCTGCTTTCTTTTTAATATCTGCATTGTCTTTATCCTCTGTTTCTGGTTCAGGTTTCTTTTGGCCTTTATTTTTCTTGAATTCTTGGTGGGATCCTTTTTCCATGTCCTTTTGAATCTCTGTATAAAAGTCTTTTGCTTTTTGAATTGAGCTGATCCAAATCTTCTTTTCCTTGAATGTTGCCATTAGACCTTCTGTTTTGTCCCATCTAAATTTGATTCCTTGATTTTTCAGTTTGTCCGTGAGAAAATAGTATTTTTTTTCTCCTGATTCATGTCTCATTTGGTATTTCTTTCAAAATAATTACTTTCTTCCCATTATAAGATGGTGGGTTCTTGAAGTTGCTTGCCAGGATGTCATCCCTTATTTTTTTCCTATTGAAGTTGACTATTATATCCCTAGGTACTCTATTTTTCTGGGCGTACCTTGTATTTATCCTGTATATTCTGTCCAAATTCAGTTCCATCATTTCTTGTGAGGTGTCTAACATCTCTGCTGTTATTTCCAAGATTATACTTCTAAGTTGTTGGTTTTCCTCTTCTTCAGTGTTCCTGAATCTAAGTTGAAATTCTGCCTCTCTTACCGCCAGGGATTCTTGTTGCTTCTGTAAGTTTACATTAGCCTCTTCCAGTTTCACCATCTTCTGCTGTAGTTTCTCTTGTGTCTTAGCTGTTGCTGTCTTGTCCTTCCTGATGGAGCTTAGTTCCTCTTGGATTTGAGAGACTTCCCTTTTCACTGTTATAATTTCTTCTTTCACTTCATTCCTTAGTTTACCTATTTCATCCTGAAAAACCTTTTTGAGGTTCTCCTGCATCATTTCTTGACCCTCCTGCATTTTCTGCAATTGTTGCATTAGGTCTTTTAAGGAGGGTTCGCTTGGCGTTGAGTGCCTCCTGGCCATTGTCCCAATTGCATTAGTGGCATTCGATTTACTTGCTTTAGGGGTTGTGAATTTTTCCATTTATTAATCTAAAGAGTGTCCTCCACTAATCTTAGGGAATAAGTCAATTTATCTTAAATTGGATATTTGAGCTTATTCGATGTATGTCCTGATCTGGAAGAGGTGAGGTTGATAGGACAAGATCTTGTCTTGCTGTCGCTGTGGATTCTCTAAGTCCTCTGATCTTGTTTAATTAAGTCAGTTAAATGTAAGCTTCCCAAGCTTATCCCAACAGATTGTTTATTTGCCCAATCATTCTATTACTGTCCTTGATTAGGGGGTTCAGCTTGGGATCTCCCAAGATCCCAGTATGTCTCATATTCAACACGATCTATGCCAAGGGCCGGGCTGTGGCGCAGGATGTTGAGCAACCAGCTGCAACCAGCTGCAACAAATCACTCGGACCAAGAGGTCATGAGTTCGAGGCCAGCTCAGAGCCCTGTGTTTGTCTTGTCTTTGTTCTATGTTAAGGCATTGAATGTTTGCCTTATATGTGTAATGTGATCCGCCCTGAGTCCCCTTCGGGGTGAGAAGGGCGGAATATAAATACTGTAAATAAATAAATAAATAAATAAAATCACTTTTAATTCAGACTACAGTATTTATTTATTTATTTATTTATTTGCAGTATTATAGTGCGCTCTTCTTTCTCACCCCGAAGGGGACTCAGGGCAGGTCACAATGTACATATGCATGGCAAACATTCAATGTCACTAGACATGCAACATACAGACACAGAGGCAATTTCACATTTTTCAGCTTCCGGCTTTGTGAGGGTATGCTCGATTCCGGCCATAGGGGGAGCTGCTGCTTCATCATCCACTGTGACACCGAATCCTTGATGGAGTACTTCCTCATTCTTCTGCACGCAAACTGCTGGACGGTTTTATGGTGACATAAATTAGTTAAATTAGCCTCCCCTCATAAGTGGTCCCTAAAGTTAGATGCAACTGTATTTCGGGTTGCTTAGGTCAACAACGAGCTAGGCTATTTAATGGTCAGGCGCTCAATCTGACCCGGGTTGGTTTCAAACTCATGACCTCTCAGTCAGTAGTGATGTATTGCAGCTGGCTACTAACCAGCTGTGTTACAGCCCGATCATACAGTAAACCTATGTGGCGCAGGATGGTGAGCAGCCTGCTGCAATAAATCACTCTGACCATGAGGTCATGAGTTCGAGGCCAGCCCGTGGCGGGGTGAGCACCTGTCAATTAAAAAATAAAAAATAGCCCCTGCTCGTTGCTGACCTAGCAACCCAAAAGATAGTTGCATCTATCAAGTAGGAAATAAGGTACCACTTATAAAGTGGGGAGGCAAATTTAACTAATTTACGACGTTGGAATGAGGAAGTGCCGTCACAGTGGATGATGAAGCAGCTGCTCCCCCCTGTGGCCAGAATCGAACATCCCCTCAGGAGAAGGTTAAATTGCCTCTGTGTCTGTCTCTGTCTCGGTTCTATGTGTATATGGGCATTGAATGTTTGCCCTATATGTATACAATGTAATCCGCCCTGAGTCCCCTTCGGGGTGATAAAGAAGGGCGGAATATAAATACTGTCAATAAATAAATAAATATTGATTCACCAGTCAACAATTGGTTGGGTCTACTCCAGTTAGACTATCAGGAAGTTAGTCCATGTGCATTACTACTGATCTGAAGGCTAGGAAAATAGGCAATATTATTTAATTAATTCCTGTCACATCATCACCCAGCATGAGAGGCAGATTGGTGAACAATGTCTAAAAAATAAAATAGCAACACACAACAACAGCCCCACAGCCTATTTTACTGGCTTTTAGAACAATAATGGGTGGGGTCCTTCCCTTTCTGCCTAGCCCAATTTTAAGGATTGCTGGTGTGTGGATAAGGATGCAAAACCCATTCATGCTGCTCTTTTGAAAGACTAGATAAAAAGTAATTGGTTCCTAATAAATATGGTAATTAAGAGTTTCATAATGGGATCTGGTACATCCCCAGTTTATTTGCATTACATTCAACTATGACAAAGCTGCAGGGGAAAGCTATAGAGCGATGGTTGCTCTGAATAGGATTCCATTGGATGGCTTTTGGCAAGGTACATTTTTCTGCCTAATTTACAAAGCAGATGCTTGGAAAATAAAATAAGCCCCTTCGCTGCTCATCTATTGCACTCAGCAGGACGGGCATTTACTCCTGAACGCTTGCTTCAAAGACAAATGAATTGACTCTGGCACTTACTTATAAATAGTATCCCATTAAATGCTTGCCAGTAACAACTATAGAAGACAATGGGCCTTGGGTGACTCTCAAATGTTGAGTTCATGGGCTTCACTCCAATTATCCCGAAAGATAATTGTAAAGATAACGCCGTTTAAAATATCTAATGTTTTATTCAATATTGTGGCGAGTTTCAATTACTCCCAATTATCATTCAACAGCCTTCTACTTAAAACAATTATTGTACTTTACAAAGTGTTTGAAGTCAAATAAAGTGTCACCACTATTCATCTTTTTTTGGTTTTGTTTCCGGAGATCCCCAACTTCCTTCCTTCCTTCCTCCCTTTTTGTCTTCTCCTCCTTGTTTCTTTTGTTGCTCATTCAATGTGTACATTTTTCATTAACCCTCAAGGCAACCTCTGAATAGACAACATGATACTCCTTTGAAAAACAGATTTTTCTGGAAAATCCCCAGATGATCAAAATCAATCAAACTCATTAAAAATCAATATGTTTCAGTGGAGGGTACGCAAGCCGGCTTTCACATAACGATTCAGCACCATCTTGAGCCAGCATGTCGAGATGGATAATAATAATAATAATAATAATAATAATAATAATAATAACAACACAACAAAAACACAAACAAAACACAACAGACAAAAAACCAGTACAAGAAAACTGCACTACAAACTAGAGCTGACAGCTGGCACAACAAAACACTGCATGGAAAGTTCCTTGACAAAATTGAAGGAAAAGCTGATAAGGAGAAGACCTGGCTCTGGCTCACGAATGGGACCCTGAAGAAGGAGACAGAAGGCCTGATCCTTGCAGCCCAGGAGCAAGACATCAGAACAAAGGCAATTCAGGCCAAGATCGAAAAATCAGCTGATGACCCAAAATGCAGACTGTGCAAGGAAGCTGACGAAACCATTGATCATCTCCTCAGCTGCTGTAAGAAAATTGCACAGACAGATTACAAACAGAGGCACAACTGTGTGGCCCAAATGATCCATTGGAACTTATGCCTCAAGTACCACCTCCCAGCAGCAAAGAACTGGTGGGATCACAAACCAGCAAAGGTCGTGGAAAATGAACACGCAAATATACTGTGGGACTTCCGAATCCAGACTGACAAAGTTCTGAAAAACAACACACCAGACATCACAGTTGTGGAAAAGAACAAGGTTTGGATCATTGATGTCGCCATCCCAGGTGACAGTCGCATTGATGAAAAACAACAGGAAAAACTCAGCCGCTATCAGGACCTCAAGATTGAACTTCAAAGACTCTGGCAGAAATCAGTGCAGGTGGTCCCGGTGGTGATGGGCACACTGGGTGCCGTGCCAAAAGATCTCAGCCGGCATTTGGAAACAATAGACATTGACAAAATTACGATCTGCCAACTGCAAAAGGCCACCCTGCTGGGATCTGCACGCATCATCCGAAAATACATCACACAGTCCTAGACACTTGGGAAGTGTTCGACTTGTGGTTTTGTGAAATGAAATCCAGCATATCTATCTTGTTTGCTGTGTCATACAACGTCGTTGTGTCAATAATAATAATAATAATAATAATAATAATAATACTTTATTTATACCCCGCCACCATCTCCCCAACGGGGACTCGGGGCGGCTAATTTTTTTAAAAAATTCAAACAATTACATTTTATTCACATACATAAGTACAGCAGCAAGAATAGTTTTCACAAAACTTAGGAAATCAGATGAAACACCCACAAAAGAACAATGGCTAGAAAAAATGAACGAAATATATGACATGGACAACTTAACCTTCTTATTGAAGGAAAATAGAGGAAAAGCTATAAGAACGACTCACTGGAAACAATATGAAATATACAGAAAAATAAGAAAATATAGGCAAATACAGGGCAAAGATAAGAAAAACAAAGGAGGAACCCTGGAGTGGTATAGGAGAAGACCAGGAGCGTGATGAACAAATTTTTAAGGAAGAATTTCAACTGCAAGAAAGAATGGAAGACCATAGGAATCCCCCCTTTTCCTTCCCTACAATTATTCCCATAAAGTTGAAGCTAGGGATGTATATAATCAGTAGATCATTCTTACATGCAAGAACGTAAAACCAAAATAGTTCTCTCTCCACACTGAGGAATAAACATCAGTGAGTCTCAAAACAGCCTGCACAGGTCTGAGATTGGTGTGTTTTTTGTGCATTGTGTGAGTTGTAAAGTTGCAAAGTTAGTGAGGAGGTAATTTATATCTTTTTTAAAGTATGGCTAATGTTCCTCACACACAACCTCACAACCTCTGAGGATGCCTGCCATAGATGTGGGTGAAACGTCAGGAGAGAATACTTCTGGAACATGGCCACACAGCCCGGAAAACATACAACAACCCAAACAAAGCATTCTCTGGAGGTGTTTCTCCTCTGCATATAGACCTTAAGATTAGTTTCCTTAAATGATACTCAGAAGAGCATGCTGCTTGCAAAATTTAACAGGTGGATAAATTAAGAATTTAAAGTTCCCCAGATGCCTGGCAATTCTCCCCAAAGACACTTCTCAGCTACGGAAGAATAACTTGAGAGACCATTTTGACCACTTCTGCATTATGATCAATTTGCTTCTTATTAGCGGCATACATTTCTCATGACATTTCTTTGGAGAATTTGCTTTTAACATTGGCAGAGAGAATTGGTAGAGAAATGCAGCAGAACAAAGTGTTCTACAGCGTGGGAAATTTCAGAACTATTTTTGATATGCAGATCTTAACAACTTGCTCACAAATGGACTTTTATCAAATCCTGAGTATAAAATTAGCTATCATGCTAAATAGAGCCAGTCTAGTATATTGGTTTGAATGTTGGATTAGGACCCTGGAGATCAATATATGTGACTGTGCTGGTACGGCTGTTCCAGAAGCTCCAACTTTATTTTCTTTCTGCTAATGTTTGCAGTCATAGGACAGGCCGCCTGTCAATCATCATTAAGTTTGGTTCCGCCCTTTGTTCAGGGCTCTGGGAGGGAAGGAGCCATTTTTAAGTCAGTCTCACTTAAGGAAGCTAAGCTATAGGACGTAGACCAGCTTGTCCCGTAGAAAAGCTTCATATCTCAAGAACATCCGAAGATATAGAACATCTGAGAAAACAGATACAGAAATTCCAGGGGGAAAGTCCCAAAAGCTTTGGCTGAGAGCTCACAGCCTCTCAGCCTCACAGCTCCTGAGGGAAACAGCCCTGAAGTTTCCAAATAATAATAATAATAAAAAAACTTTATTTATACCCCACCACCATCTCCCCAATGGGGACTCGGGGCGGCTTACATGGGGCCATGCCCGGGAAAAATACAATATAACACAATATAAAAACAACATATCATAATACAATTACAACAATACAATAAAGAATCATATACAGTACAACACAAAATCCAAAGAAACCTCGGAGAGAGAACAGCATCACAGATCCACGGAACCCCAGCTGAAACATCTACAAGCCTTGGTTGGTAGGTCCACTCGATACCCAGATGCATTTGGAATCAGTAGTGGGTCTCACATCAGCTAGGCCCATATGATGGACAGCCTGGGAGCGGTTATAAGGGGATTTTCTTCTTACAGAGAAAGTACAGTTATCCAAAGCCAATTGCCCGTCCCCTGGGGACAAGATTGAAAAGCCAACAGTTTATATTAAGGAAACCTTTAGGTGTTATTTGACTCCTTGAAGATTTATTACTTGTTCAACACTAAAGACTTTGTTATTTCATTAAAGACTCAAAAGACCATCCCTCACAGGAAAATCCTCAAGAACCTCTCTTTGAGGCGCCCTGGCTTCCTGCTGGGCATAAAGTATACGTCCTATACAAAAGACAATAGTTACAGGCCCAGCGCGTGACAGTGACCATAAACAAATCACATACTCTCAGTCTCAGAAGAAAGTTATGGCAAACCATCGTCCCCTGCACCAATAAATAAATAAATCCCCAACACAATAACATCATGCCAAATAGCTAGTAGTGATAGAACTATCCTCCATGAATGGATCATTTATTCTCCCTGTGAGTGTTTAGCAACACATGATACCACAGTTTGTTTCTGTTTGCTTTTTAGGAGCGCATGAGACTAGGTTAAAAAGCATCCTCAAGGTGAAAAAGTGAAAACAAAATTGCATTAGTTACTCAGCAGAGGTCTGAAATATGCATCTTCCATGAATGGCATTGCTTGGTTTTTATTCTGTCCACCTTTTATCCTTGTTGCTGCCCTCATAAGCTACAATTTCTGTCTAGCAGTGAAATTATTTCAGTCAGATTGTCTCCATGTGCATTAGAAGTTCATTAATTAGCATTCGTTAAAATGCTTGGATAATATTCTTCCATTCCGAGCTATTTCCCCAAGCCCTAATTTTAATAAAGCTGGCGCTTATGAGCATTTCCATATTAAAGCCTTTGGTTAAAGGAGCACAAAGGATGCATTTTAGAAGAAGGAATCTCAAGGATGAGTTAAATGGCACCTCCTTCTCTCTTTTCCACTAGTATTTTCTAAAACGAATATTGTCTTACCAACAACTCTTTCTTGAGTGAACAGGTATATGTTCATAACCAAGACAGTAAAGACTGTCCTTCCTATTTTGGTGGATTTGGGAGGAGAAGGATCTCTGGGAAATATACCTGCAAACAAAGCAGTAGTGATGTGCACGGTATTTGTTTTATCTGTTTCATTCGTCTATTCCAGTGATGGCCAACCTATGACACGCGTGTCAGCACTGACACGCCTAGCCATTTTTGCTGACACGCTGCTGCACGCAGATTGATTGGATGACTTTGTCTTTTGTGGCCAAATTTGGTGTGATTTGGTCCAGTGGTTTTGTTGTTTACTCCATGGGAATTATGCACTATATATATATATATATATATATATATATATATACTATTATTATTGTAGCATATTATCATATTATTACTATTATATTATTATTATTATATTACTCATTGCTCATGACTACCTTGAAACTACAATAGAGAGAAATTAGCGTGGAAATTGCAAGAGGTACCATAGATTGTTGTACATGGAAATAATGATAGTAAATAGTTTTTGATTTATTGAATACAGTTATATATTACAATTATATATTTTTGTTATTTAAACTATATATATTGTGAAATTATGTTTTTTTTCTCAAAGTGGCACACCACCCAAGTCATGCTAGGTTTTTTTAGTGAATTTTGACACACCAAGCGCAAAAGGTTGCCGATCATTGGTCTATTCGTTTAGTATCATCCATTCGGATGCACTAAACGAAAGATGTTTTGGATGAAACAAAAGGCGACACGAAAGAGAAAGCTGCATGGTCATCAATGAGTGTTAATAATATTAATATTAATAACAATAGTTACTCTGGAACCCTAAGCTGAGTCTGAGAGAGGTCTGCTTCCCCACGACAGCTGATGTGTGCCAATGGATGTTAATAATAATATTATTATTAATAACAATAGTACTTTTAAAAGTTGGTGGGCTAAAAGGGGTCAAAATGCCCTCCATGTGTGTCGATTTTCACTCCTCTAGTCCAAAAACTGAGCCAGGGAGGGTAAGCCTCGGAAGTCCTCCCATTGCCAGCAATGGTCCGAAAATTTTCAGGTTTTTTTTCATAAGCCAGATGAATATTCTATCCATATAAGGCACCTCGTTTTAAGAAACGGGGACAAATACAAAACTGATACAAAACGAACAGCAATTCCATACAAATGCACACGACTACAAATCAGTGGCTTTCGAAAAATGCTCCATGTGAAATATTTGTAGCTTGATTTTTTTATATCTCTACCATTCAGAAGGGTGATTACTTAGGCATGAAGACCCATTCTTAGATGAGCAGACAGTGGGGAGGGGGCATATTTTTCATTAGGCAACTGCACAATTTGTGAAAGACATCAGTTGCAAAAACAGCTCAGTAGGTATTCAAAGCTGAGGATCCATATATATCTTCTTGACTCCACAATTAGCATAGGAATGCGATCCTTCCACACGACTTTGCCATAATTACATTTTGGTCACAATTGGCTGTTTACTACCATACATTTCACAGCTAGGAAATTAGATTATGTTGCGTGCCTAGTGTGGCCATTCACAACTGAAACTCTTTTGTATACTAGCTTAGTCAGGCAATCAACCAAGAATATCTCCCATCTTCAATGATTCTGCACAGAGAAAACATAGATAAACACACAGGAAGAAAACAGAATGCCATATTTCCTCTAGAGTACTCAGGAAAATTATATTTGGTCAGGAAAATATTTGGAAACGACAGCCAGCCCTCTACATTTATTGGGGTCAGGGATGCTGGACCATGCAAAAGTGGGGAAATTGTAAAAAAAATTAAACCAACTTTTTTTATCCAAGAGGACATCTCTCAAAGAAAGCCTAGGTCCTCCAGCATGACTCCATGGCCAACATTTTGGAGATGTGATTATTGGTGGGTTTCATTATAAGGTTTTCTCTAACAATCTCTAGGTCTTCCAGTATGAGTCCATGGTCAACCCGCACATGAAGTTGACCACAGAGGACCTAGAGATTGCAAGAGAAAAACTTAATAAAATCCACAAATGATCAAATCTGCTAAAATCTATCCTGTAAACATCGAAGACCGCCTGCTTTCATAATAAAATTATTCGATTATTGGCAAGTGATAGCTGCTATGGAGATTTTGCAGCGTGGAATTTTCTTCCCAGAATTTCAGTCTGACTGCCACAATATTTCAGTACATTTCAGTATATATCAGTTTAACAGCTGAGAAACCTAATTGCCTTGCATGAATGCTAGTAGATATGTACCATTAAGGAGAAGGTTGACTCAAGCAAGTTTTTAAGTCTTCTCAGGTCGATTCCTGATTTTCCCAAAGGGTAATGGATGCAGTTTTCCAAAAGGTTATGGAGATTACCATTTCCCAAAAGGTTATGGCATCATTTTCCCAAAAGGTTATAATTTCTAACAAGGTCATGTCTTTCCAAAGGTTATAATTCTCCAAAAATATCTAGAATTTCTGAAAGCCTTGAGGCCCCTTGTAGCAGATCCCATCTTCCTGTGACACCAAAACAGACTCAAGAAACAATGTGCATTATACCATTATGATTGTTTAATACCCACGTTGCTAGCTATTGTAAGGAATCCTGGATTTCCAGTCTGGTGAGTTATTTTACATCTTCTACTGAAGTTAGTGTGATGTCTCAGGGACCCTCGAGTCATGACCCCGCAGCCATTATGGATCAGACTGAAGAAGATATGGGGTTTGTGCCAACTCAGCAAGATTCTGTTCCTTTCCAGATGTCCCCTGTTGACAGTTTTAGCCCACAGTTAATTACGAAAGCCCTTGAAACGGAACCTAGTTCCCCGGAGAGTGCTCCATTTGATAGGAGATTGTTTTGGGAAACATCCCTCTCTGAGAAGCAGAATAGGAGGAAAAGCGCAAGATTAGCGGAGAGAGAAAACGCTAATTAAACCGATTCCCTTGAGAGTTTCCAGGGAGGTTTGCATCTGGCTAGTTGTTGTCTTCAGTCCGTTTCCCTTGGGAAAAAGTGTTCAGGCACCTGGTTTGAGGGGAGATTCGAAGTCCCTTAAAAGTTCTGTGCGCTGTTTGGCCATCGCGGTGTCAATGTGTCAGTTGGGAACCCAACATTGTCTCTAGTTTCTGCGGTGCGCTACTACTCTCGTTGCGTCTCGTCTCCCTGCCAAGTCTGGACTGCGATTCAGTTCCATCACGACCAACTTTGCCTTGCCTTGTTATCCTAGCCTCGGACATTGAATCCTGGACTCTTGAAAGACCTTGCTCATTTCCCCATTCAAACTGCTTGGAAGTTTGAGTGTGTTTTGGTTATTGGATTTTAAACTTTGAACTCTAATCCTGGACATCTAACTTCAAATTACTGGACTATATTTGACCTTTCCTAAAAGGACTATTGCTGGACTATATACTCTGCTTATTTTTGTTTGACTCTTTTATTTCTTTAATAAAGATATTAGATTGTTTATTGGCCTCCGTGTCTGGTTCCCAGTGCTCTCGCAGCTTAGAGTCGTCACAGTTAGGACCCAGGCTGCTATAGTTATGTTATATTCTCAGACCACCAGCCAGCCATGAATGGTTGACCATCACAACAAAATGCATTCATCTTTCTGTTTTTGTTCCTTGCTTGCTTGAGAAAGGAAGCGGGCAGTGAAGCATCTGGTACACAACAATTGTTTGTAACGTTTCAGCCTGATGGGCCATATCATGGGCACCTGAACTGAACAACAGCAAAGAAAACCACTCTCTGGATGACTAGAAAGATGCTGGATTCTGGGGAAAGGAGAAATTATACTCTCACAAAATTATTCTGTTGTCTTAATTTCAACCTGCTCAGATAAGGGCGATTTTTGAGCGTTATTAGCATTAGATACTTATCTCAAGCCTCCATATTATTTAATGGATGATACTTTAAATAGAGAATTGGATCTTTGAGGCAAAAATGTATTAAAAGCACACACACATACAAAGAGACCACTATTTGGCCTGTGTTAGAGCAGTGAGATCAGAATTACCAGCTGTTCATACTGTTCATATTAGTACTGTGGGATCTTTTTCCTAAAACAGAGCTCATTAATATCTTATAACGGAAAATATATTTAGAGGCTCTAAACCCTCTTCCCTTCTCTCTTTGAACCTTTCTGCCTCCCAGTCCCATTGGGATTGCTACAACACACACTCTCACTTGCCACAGGGGAATATATTGTGTGATGTCAAAGCTATGACTCAACAACACTGCTAGAGTTTTGGAACTTAATGATTTATTAATTAGCTTTTTCTCCTCCGCCTCCTCTTTAAAAAAAAAAAAAACCCAAATAAACACCAGCAATTAAACATTGTGTTACCAAGACTGGGGGAAAAGAAACACGAAATGAAGGTGGAAGAGGAGAGAAAAAAAACTTGCCTCTGCAATCACAAATAATTAATTAGAATCACTCCAGACAAGCTGACAAACATGGAACAGTATCAGCAGTTTGCAATTCAGGCGCAGAGAGGTCAATGAGTTGGTAAACGTTACGACTAGCAACTAGATGGAACAGATACTTCCAAACTGATTTACAAATGAACTTTTAAATTGTGAATACATCCAGACTGATTGAGAAGTCCCAGATTTTGTTCATGAATATGAACTTAGTAAAAGGTAAAGGTTTCCCCTGATGTTAAGTCTAGTCGTGACCGACTCTGGGAGTTGGGGTTATTTGGGGTGCCGATTCAGAAAATTGCATTGGATAGACCACATCAACTCTAGATTGTTAAATATGGTTTTCTGTGGGTGAGCAGATGGCGACTATGTCGTGCCCGTCAATTGGGGTTCTAAATTTGCAACCCCCTTTCTTCGGAAGCGTTGCCCTCTGGTTAAGGAGAATACTCAAAACAAACTGTCTCTTTAACAAAGAAAAGATTTATATAAAGGTTTTTTACAAATACAGCAGAGTCCTTGGATCTTTTCAGTTGCTTCCACATGATGAATAGTAAACAATAAAGTCCTTACCTCCAGATAAGACACCACAGTCTTGTTCTTCAGACATTGCAGCAATAATACACCTACGGGAACTCCAACTTGGATAAATCAGCTCCAGCAACTCCAACTCAGCATTCAAACTCTAGCTCCAAACTCTAACCTCAAGCATTAGTAGTATTCCATCTCTATCAGGTGGCTTGATTGTTGCTGGCCATACAGTGATTGGTCATGATCCTTACAATCACTTACCCATTTTCACTTAAGAAATGATTAAAAAAAACTCGGAGACTACTGAATGGCATATGTTCTGTATCAGAAACTAGAACTGATGTGGACTATCCAGTGCAATTTTCTGAATCAGCATCCCAGATAACCAAATCGAATCTAAAGTTGACCAAAAACTGATTTGTAACTCTTTTGGTACAGTAGAGTCTCACTTATCCAAGCTAAACGGGCCAGCAGAAGCTTGGATAAGCGAATATCTTGGATAATAAGGAGGGATTAAGGAAAAGCCTATTAAACATCAAATTAGGTTATGATTTTACAAATTAAGCACCAAAACTTCATGTTATACAACACATTTGACAGAAAAAGTAGTTCAATACGCAGTAATGCTATGTAATAATTACTGTATTTATGAATTTAGCACCAAAATATCACGATACATTGAAAAAATTGACTACAAAAATGGCTTGGATTATCCATCAGCTTGGATAAGCGAGGCTTGGATTAGTGAGACTCCTCTGTACTAATGTTGAAGAGTGGTCCCTGGTTAAAAAAAAAAAAAAGAGGTTGGGAACCACTGACGTAGAATAAAGTATGTGGCAGATACAGGGCAGCAAGCTGGATTTTTTGGTATGTTTAAGAAATACAGCTTGAATAGGCCCAGAAAATGGGCTGGCCTTTGGAGAGACAGCTATTGGATGACCAGCCTCATTATAATTCTATTCTGAATGTTATTCGGTTCCTTTCATCGGGGTATTTTAATCTAATGATTTTATCTTATATTGCTGCTATAGTCCTCCACCCCACCTTTGAAGTTGACTGAATTGCATTGGTGGTTGTTTGATATTATTACTGTTGTATAAACCTTTGTTTTAACTTCTGTTTTATCATCTTCTTGTGTTTTAAACTGTGTATATTGTTAATTAATTAATTTATTTATTTACAGTATTTATATTCCGCCCTTCTCACCCCGAAGGGGACTCAGGGCGGATCACATTACACATATAAGGCAAACATTCAATGCCTTGATTTGTATTGTAATGGATATTATTATTTATTGTATTGCTCACTGTGTTGTGATGTGTTGTTCTTTTATATGCTGTTTATATTGTATTGTTTTGGGCATGGCCCCATGTAAGTCGCCCTGAGACCCCGTTGGGGAGATGGTGGCGGAGTATAAATAAAGTTTTTTTTATTATTATTATTATTATTTAACATAGACAAACATAGGCTCCGAGCTGGCCTCGAACTCATGACCTCTTGGTCAGAGTAATTTGTTACAGATGGCTGCAGCTGGCTGGCTGATCACCAGCCTGTGCCACAGCCCGGGCCTGTGTATTTTGTAACATTGTGAGCTGCCCAGAGTCCCCACGGGGAGATGGTGGCGGGGTATAAATAAAGTTTTATTATTATTATTATTATAAAATCCCATTGTATATTTCATACAGACCCATATAAGTGAATGAGATGTTCCTAAATTTTATTTATTTATTTATTTATTTATTTACAGTATTTATATTCCGCCCTTCTCACCCCGAAGGGGACTCAGGGCGGATTACAATGAACACATATATGGCAAACATTCAATGCCAACAGACAAACAACATTCAGTTTTAGACAGACACAGAGGCATTTTTAACATCTTTCCAGTTTCACGATTCCGTGAATGGACAAATGAGCGTGTTCTAGAGAAGTGCAGGTCAAACTTAATTCCCCTTTTCTTGGTTTTTTCCCCCTGTGATATTCAGTCCTTTGCTGATGAATTCCAAGCTGAAGACATACCTTGTTAACATGATAGATGTGCTGAAATCAAATCAGGGATGGACTAAAAGATCTTGAGATGCTCCCATACTTCTGGGCTGCTCAAAGAAGGATGAGGCTGCCACTTTTCTAAACAGGTTTCACTCCTGTTATTCCTCAAAGCTCTCTTGATTAGACGCACAAGAGAGCAGCACCCCATTCATCTCAAGTACCAACATTGGCAGTTTGCTTTCTATCTGTCTGCCTAGAGGCACTACTTCTTTGCTACAGGTGAGAGTAAGAACAATAACAAATTCATTGCTTCCTAGTTTCCCTCTTGTTGTTGTTGTTGTTGTTGTTGTTAGCACTGATGTTTTATGTACATCAGCAGACCATTCTATGGTAGCTGTTGGTCATCTTTTTTTTCAAATCACATCTACAACTGTCCGATTAAGCTTCTCATTAGAAATGTGCTGTATATAGTCAAGTATAAGCCTAGTTTTTCATTCCTTTTTTTGAGACCGAAAAAGCCCCCCTCGGGTTGGCTTATATTTGGGTCCTGGTTGGCTTATATTTGGATCAGCTGATACTCGAGAATATATGGTACATTTATTATTTTTCTCTATTTGTATTATTACATTTATTATTTTTCTCTATTATTGTTGCTACTGTTACTTTTATTTTACTCTATTTTTATTATTATTAATACATTTATTATTTCACTCTGATATTATTATTATTGCACTTATTATTTTACTCTATTTATTACTACAGTAGAGTCTCACTTATCCAACACTCGCTTATCCAAGCCTCTGGATTATCCAACGCATTTTTGTAGTCAATGTTTTCAATATATCGTGATATTTTGGTGCTAAATTCATAAATACAGTAATTACTACATAGCATTACTGAGTATTGAACTACTTTTTCTGCCAAATTTGTTGTCTAACATGATGTTTTGGTGCTTCATTTGTAAAATCATAACCTAATTTGATGTTTAATAGGCTTTTCCTTAATGCCTCCTTATTATCCAACATATTTGCTTATCCAACATTCTGCCGGCCCGTTTATGTTGGATAAGTGAGACTCTACTGTATTAATACATTTATTATTTCACTCTGATATTATTATTGCACTTATTATTTTACTCTATTTATTACTACTTGTATTATTTTCCTGTATTTATTATTATTGTTATATCATGTATTATTTTACTCTATTATTATTAAAAGGATACATAAGCACATTTGCATTGAAGAAGATGAAAATAATGATTTGATCAGAGTTGGACAGTCTTATCTTAAATTTGAGCTTTATGTAAATATTCAAAAACAATTAACCTACTGATGCCTCAATTAATGTAATTTTATTGGTATCTATTTTTATTTCTGAAATTTACCATTCTCGACTTATACTGGAGTCAATGTTTTCCTAGTTTTTTGGTGGTAAAATTAGGTGCCTCGGCTTATATTCGGGTCGGCTTATACTCGAGTATTTACGGTATTTGTTCTTTAATTTTCACTTGTTTCTTAAATGGAAGCCAAGTCTCCAGAGCCTTTGCTGGAAACATTACTGCAAAGCCCTTGGCAGGTGGTGGTGGGAGCTTATTATTTGCAGAAGAGGAACTCCTAATTGGAAAATGTGACAGCGAGAAAATGGCGAATTCCTAGTAATCGCCTTACAAAATGATAATGCGCACAGCTTAATAAATATTAATGTGCCGCATTTATAAAGTGAGGACGCTTTAAATGTGCAAGATAACATTGCTCCCTACATACATAGGAATTATGCATATTGCTGCTGGAAGAGGTATTAATTAGATATGTGCATGGTATTGGTCTTCATTGTTTCATTCGTGTTTCTGTTTCGTATCATCCATTCGGATGGCACAAAACAGAAAGACCCCCAACGAAACAAAAACTGACTCGAAATGAAAGGCAGGTGGGAGCTAAAATCGGACCTGCGAGGCAGATATAACTGCATTATCTGGAAGTGTATCTTATTGATTCAATGTTTTCAGATGTTGACAAAAAATGTCCTTGAATTGCCCAACTGCTTCACCTATGTAGATCTTTAGATGCTTTTAAAGACAAACTTACTGAGCGTTAAATACTATGGAGGCTCTCTAAGGAAATTACCTGTTTCTTAAGTATAGTCATTACATATTCCTGCTGATTTCTTGGTAATTTAGCTACTTTTAAAAAAATGATTACTTTGGAATCTGTTCTGCAGCTTAATAGTGGAAGATAATCATGTGTTTACTTTATCTTTACATTGTTGATGCCATGCTGTTGTGCACTTAACTCGACATTTCAGTGGTTCAGAATGGTAGTTCTGTAGTTACACTTGGTATTAATTCAGACGGGATAATGGTAGGATAAACCACACCTTCGATCTGCTACTGAGTAGCTTTAAGGTAACTACCACTAGAGTATGTGTGTGCTTTGTGGGCTGAGGGTTTCGTGTATATAATTGATATTTTTGCAGATCACCTCAATTCTCACAGATCCCTTCCACAAAGGGTATATTTACTAGTGGTGTGCATTCGTATAGAATTGCTGTTCGTTTTGTGTAGTTTCATTCATGTCATCTCATTTTCATATTCCCGTCCCGCTAAAGAAAATGGGCCACCTATACGACACAAATTTTCATCTGGCTTACGAAAAAAAAAACGAAAATTTTTGGACCATTGGCTGCAATGGGAAGTTTTTGGGCTAGAGGAGTGAAAATCACCATACATGGAGGACATTTCGACCCCTTTTAGCCGACCAACTTTTAAAACGTTTAGGTCTTCCCCAGAGTGTTGTTATTGTTGTTGTTGTTATTATTATTATCAAGACCCACTGATACACATTAGATGTAATTGGGAGGCACTGCTCTCCCAGGTTCAGCTTAGGGTAACAGAATAACTGCTGTCCTTAATATTAATATAAATATTATCATCAAGACACATAGATACACATCAGATGTAATTGGGAGGCACTCCTCTCCCAGACTCAGCTTAGGGTACCAGAGTAACTCTCATTATTAATATGATGATGATGATGATGATTATTATTATTATTAAGATCCATTGGTACACATCTGATATAACGGGGAAGCACTCCTCTCCCAGACTCAGCTTAGGGTCCCAGAATAACTATCGTTATTTATATTAATATTATTATTAAGACCCATTGGTACACATCTGATATAACGGGGAAGCACTCCTCTCCCAGACTCAGCTTAGGGTCCCAGAATAACTATCGTTATTTATATTAATATTATTATTAAGACCCATTGGTACACATCTGATATAACGGGGAAGCACTACTCTCCCAGACTCAGCTTAGGGTCCCAGAATAACTATCGTTATTTATATTAATATTATTATTAAGACCCATTGGTACACATCTGATATAACGGGGAAGCACTCCTCTCCCAGACTCAGCTTAGGGTCCCAGAATAACTATCGTTATTTATATTAATATTATTATTATGACCCATTGGTACACATCTGATATAACGGGGAAGCACTCCTCTCCCAGACTCAGCTTAGGGTCCCAGAATAACTATCCTTATTTATATTAATATTATTATTAAGACCCATTGGTACACATATGATATAACGGGGAAGCACTCCTCTCCCAGACTCAGCTTAGGGTCGCAGAATAACTATCCTTATTTATATTAATATTATTATTAAGACCCATTGGTACACATCAGCTGTAATGGGAAAGAAGCCCTATGTTAGTACTTGCTTATTGTTTACCTTGAAAGCACAGCCCTATTGACCAGCACAGTTTTTGTCCAGAATGCTCGTGAGTCATAGCATTGAGCCACAGCATTTAAAGGGGTATCAAACTGCATTAATTCTACAGTGTAGACACATCCTTAAACTGGCATTAACAAGAACAAACACCACCAGCAACTTATTGAATAAAACATCAAGTGTATATGCTAGTTTTAGTATTATTACTATCGATAGTACAATTTATACCTAATTCTTCCTGAACTTCTCTCCTCTTGCCTCCTTGCAGACCTTCTATTTTTAGCTCGGTCTTCTGCTACCTGCTACCAAAACCAACCCAAGGGCAAAGTGATGGTTAAATTGTCAAGCTTTTCCTTTTATATTTCCCTTAGCCTGCCCTCTCAATACTTGGAGGGCGGTGATTGCTTGTGTATCATATGATCTGGAAAACCATAACCAAAATTAGTCAGATGAAGTTAAAAAAGAAATTGAAACATGCTGGAAGGATAAAGGAAATAAAGGCATTTATCTACGCTGTAAGCTAGATGCACACAATGCCATCAACAATACCCCACAATAAACATTCAAATCTGACAAAGATAAATTGATAAATTGAGTATTAGCCGACCCGAATATAAGCCGAGGCACCTAATTTTACCACAAAAAAACTGGGAAAACATTGACTCCAGTATAAGCCGAGAACGGTAAATTTCAGAAATAATAATAGATACCAATAAAATTACATTAATTGAGGCATCAGTAGGTTAAATGTTTTTGAATATTTACATAAAGTTCAAATTTAAGATAAGACTGTCCAACTCTGATCAAATCATTATTCTCATCTTCTTCAATGTAAATGTGCTTATAAATCCTTTTAATAATAATAGAGTAAAATAATACATGTAATAATAGTAATAATAAATACAGGAAAATAATACAAGTAATAATATATAGAGTAAAATAATAAATGCAATAATAATAATAATAAGATCAGAGTGAAATAATAAATGTATTATTAATGTGCTGGTACAGCTGTACCAGAACCTTCTACTTTATTTTCTTTCTGCAAATGTTTGCAATCATAGGACAGGCCACCTGTCAATCACCATTAAGTTTGGTTCCGCCCCTTGTTCAGGGCTCTGAGAGGGAAGGAGCCATTTTTAAGTTAGTCTCACTTAGGAAGCTCAGCTATAGGATGTAGACCAGCTCGTCCCGTAAAAAGCTTCATATTTCAAGAACACCAGGGATAAAGATCGTCCGGGGATACAGAACAACAGCACAGAAACATCTGCAAGCCTTGGCTGGTAGGTCCACTCGACTACCAGACGCACTTGGAGTCAGCAGTGGGTCGCAGACCAGCTAGGCCCAGATAATAGATAGCCTGGGAGGGGTTATAAGAGGGTTTTCACAGTTATTCAAAGCCAATAGCCTGTCCCGTGGGGACAAGACTCCTTGAAGATTTATTATTTGTTCATCAATAAAGACTTTGTTATTTCTTTAAAGACTTCAAGGCCATCTTTTCAGGGAAATTCCTCAACAACCTTTCTGTAGGCACCCTGGCTTCCCGCTGGGCGTAAAGCGTACATCCTATATAATAGACAATCAGTAACAGGCCCAGCGCATGACAGAATAATTAATAATAATAAAAATAGAGTAAAATAAATGTAATAGTAGCAACAATAATAGAGAAAAATAATAAATGTAATAATACCAATAATAATAGAGAAAAAAATAATAAATGTACCATATATTCTTGAGTATAAGCTGACCCAAATACAAGCCAACCAGGACCCTCACCCGAGTATAAGCCGAGAGGGGCTTTTTCAGTCTTAAAAAAAGGGCTGAAAAACTAGACTTATACTCGAGTATATACAGTATATATTTTCTTAGTGTCACTCAGAAATATTTTAGAGAAACTGTTATACTGCCCAGCATCTGCTGCTTCCCTGGAGAAGAAACACACCGTTCCTGCTGCTGTTATTATTGTTTAAGTGATTTATATTCCATTTTCTCTCTTCCTGCCATTTAAAATTCCTGACAGAGTAAAATATATGCATTACATGGCAAATAAGGGAAATTTAAACTGATGTCCGAGGTGCCACCAAAGTAAGAAGGGTCCACTTCTTTCTAAATCCCCAAAACGCTGAGTCTGACTTGGCTAACATGTTCAGTATTTGCAGTTCCCTTCCTGAAGCGTTGTGCATTTAATACTGTGGGACTTTGGAAGCTGGTTCTGATCAGGAAAATGAAATGCCAGGAAAGCCATAATCTTCCTACAAACAGCCAGGCGCTGCTGTTCTGATCGAGTTGGGACCTTTTACATCTGCTTAAGAGTACAATTTCATGGATTTCCTGCTTCATATATAGCTCGCACCTCCGCTGTGAATCTTTTAAGTTCCCTTCAATGTTATTTCGGCATGATTAATTCCGACAGGACTTTTGCCAAAATGCTTTGCGGTAGAAGGCCTTTCCCTCCGGTGGGAGCAGCTCCTCTGTTCCATTTTCAGATGAAGAAGCCATGGCTCCTTCCCTATAGAGTTCAAAGGAGAACAAACAAAGGCTGGGTTTTGCAAACTCTCTCCCACCTCACCTCCAAATTGATGTTCTATGACCTATCTAAAGGGCCTTTAAGATTGCATTACAAATTCCTTTATCCAATGGGCATGGGGGACCTGACTTCCTGTCAGATGAAGTGGGCTTGGTTGATGGAGAGAAAGGCAGACAGCTGTCAGCTGCAATCTTTCAATGAACTGCCCTTTGGTAGACCGTAAAGCATAAGTTTATTAAACAAGAACACTGGCTCAAAGGCAGAGGCGTAATTATTCTTAAGACATCTAGTACAGTATCTTGGATGTTTTTCAGAGCTGCTTGAGGGTGCCACGGGAGTGAGAAGAAAGGAGTTCTCCATTACTAGAAGCAAACTACTCACATGAAGAGCTGAAGCACTACCAAAGTACCTATTAAACAGGGATAGTTTGAATATACAGTAGAGTTCCGGTTAACCGACACTCCGTATTATCTGACGTCCCAGGCCCCTTGGGAGGTGTTCATGCACGTTGCTAGGTAGCTTGCTATCTACCTAGCAACACGCACAGGCGCCTCCCAAGAGGCAGGGCGGCGAGCAGAGAAGAGCCCGTGCGCGTTGCTAGGTAGATAGCACACTACCTAGCAACGCGCACAGGCACTTCGCTAAGCCGAGTGCTCGCTGCTCTGCCCCTTGGGAGGCGCCTGTGCGGGTTGCTAGGTAGATAGCAAGCTACCTACCCTGTTTCCCCGAAAATAAGACATCCCTGAAAAATAAGACCTAGTAGAAGTTTTGCTGAATGGCTAAATATAAGGCCTCCCCCAAAAGTAAGACCTAGCAAAGTTTTTGTTTGGAAGCATGCCCAGTGTCTGCCAAACAGAACACCAGAGCATACAGGATTGGTAAATGTACGTACCAGTTGTACATGGAAATAATGGTAGTAACAAGTAATTCTTGATAGGATTCATAGTTTGTCTGGTTATGCTGGTTTGTGATGACAACTACTGTACAGTATATAATAAATGTTCATTTTTTTTGTTCAACAATAAATGTGAATTCTTCTTCATGGAAAAATAAGACATTCCCTGAAAATAAGACCTAGCACATCTTTGGGAGCAAAAATTAATATAAGACACTGTCTTATTTTCAGGGAAACACGGTAGCAACATGCACGGCTTGATGGATAATAGGGCCTCCCTATTATCCGTCAGATCCAGTTATTCGACATTCGGCCACATGGCACGGGAGGCGGGGCCTAGGTCTAGGTCCCTGGCCACCTTTGCTTCCTTCCCTCCCTCCCTCCTCGCCCCCTCACCTGCTTCCCAGGAGACAGAACCACGGCGAGGCCCCATGTGCCAAGAGTTGACTTCTTCCTCTTGGGACAACAGGAAGGAGGTGTGATGTCTCAGGTACCTTTGGCCCCTGATCCAGCAGCCATTGCGGATCAAAATGAGGAGAATTTGGGTTTTTTCCCACCTCAGCAAGATTCAATCCCTTTCCAGACGTCTCCTGTTGACATTGCAGAGCCAGAGGCAATTAGGAATGCCCTTGAAATGTTGCCGGCTCTTCCTGGATCTCCGGAGAGTTTAGAATTTTTAGAAGGGCTACTTTCCAAACAGATCGCTCTCGAAGACAAAGTTTAAGGAAAAGTGTGAGATTAGCGGAGCGAGGAGATTGTGGCTAAGCCAGTTCTCCTGGGAAGAATTGGGGAGGCTGGCATCTGGGCCTCGTTGTTAGCAGCTCATTCTCTTGGGAACATTTGGGGAGTCACGCACCTGCTTTGGGGGAGCTTTTGGACTTCAATAAAAGTTCTGCGCAGGGAATCTCTGTTGCGGTGTCAACTGAACTTCTGACTGAAGAATACATCGTCTCTTGATCCTGAGCTTCTAAGCGGCTCGTTGGTGCGCTTACTCTCGAGTAGACCGGGCGTAGCAGCTCGTTCCTTGCCAAGTTTGGACTGCATTTCAGATCCACCACGAACAGCCTTGCCTTGCCTTGAAACCTTGTTCTGGACTATTATTTCAAGTACTTTCCTAAGGAACTTTGCTCTTTTCCCCACTCAAACTTCCAATAAGTTTGAGTGTGTTTCGGTTATTGGATTTTGGAATTTGGACTCTAATATTGGACATAAAACTTTCATTCTTTGGACTAATTCTGATCTTTTCTAAAAGGTCAACTGTTTGACTATCTATTCTGCTTATTTTTGTTTGAAACTTATTGCTTTAATAAAGATATTAGATTGTTTATTGGCCTCCGTGTTGGTTCCCAGTGTTCACGCTGCCTAAGGGTGTTACAGGAGGCAGCTGTGGCCCACTCACTAAGGCAGCAGGTCTATGCACCCCCACTTCCTCCGCGGCCCAAGCCTTTCCCTCCCTCTTCCCACAAGTTGGCAGCGCCAGATGAAGGCCGGGCCCCTCCTCCTCCCCTCCCTCCCTCCTTCACGAAGGCCTATCCCGCCAAGAGAAGCACCCCATCCTTTCCTTTACATTCCCTTCCCCGCACACAGAGGAGGTTCTACCTCGCAGAAGCCGGCTGCGTCTTGCACCCAGAGGCTCTGGGAGGGCACGCAGTTTGCGCAAAGCTCCAGGGTCCTGCCACTTCCGCTCTCGCCAGGCCACACAGCGCAGGAGGCGGGGCCAGGCCGCACGGGCCACATGGCAGGAAAGCCCAGGCTGTGGCGGGAAGGCCCAGCCCGAAGGAGAAGGAGGCGGGGGGTGGGAGGCTTGACTGCGCCCCCAGGACGATGGCGCCATAGGCAAATGCCCAGATTGCCTGGCGGTTGGACCGCCTCTGCATCCATCCATCTCCATTTGAAATCTTGCCTCCAGTGGGACATGCAAAATCCAATATGGGGGTCAAGTGACTGCAAGTTTCTCTCTCACTGCTGCATTGTACTAAAGTATGATTTGGGGTAAATTTGCAGTGACCCATAACCAGGGGCCAACCTGGTTACACCCCAAATAGATTACTGCAACGCATTCTACTTGGGGTTGCCTTTGAAGACTGTTCTGTGATTTTGATAATTGATGTATTATTATTATTATTATTTAGAAACAATTACAGGCAGACTGTAGACCAAGCTGGGTGATGTGATTTTCCACCATCTCCATCATTTTGGGATGAGCCATTGCCATATTTTCCGGTGTATAAGAAGACCCCCAACTTTTCCAGTTAAAATACAGGGTTTGGGATATACTCGTCATATAAGACTACCCCTCTTCCAAGGCACACCAAATAAAAAAGACTATCAGAGTGGTAGCGAAAACATGTTTCTTTCATCCATCTGGCCTGCCCTTGTATCCTATTACCGTACCTCCTTCCTTGCCTCTCAGATCTCACACATGCACGCCTGGCTTAAAAGGTAGTCTTATAGGCCAGAAAATACAGTAGTTCTTACCAATGCTACTATGTCAGCATGAAATGGCAAAATGGAGCAACTTTATTAATGCAAAAAAACCATTGAGAAAAGAAACCAGCTCCATTTGAGCCCTCCATCAGTCTATCAATAAAAGAATTGCATTTCATGTCATGACTACAGGCAGAGACGATACTTAGTTTAGGAAGAAGAGGGATATTTGGCGTTGCTTTCTATAATAATAATAATAATAATAAAACTTTATTTATACCCCGCCACCATCTCCCCAACGGGGACTCGGGGCGGCTTACATGGGGCCATGCCCAAGACAATACAATAAACCATAACATAATACAATTAAATAATACATTACATAAAATAAACAGTACAACATAAGATCAAAACAGCAATATAACACGAGCGGGCCGCATGAATACTACATTTAAAAACTAGATTAAAAATTAAAACTCTGGGTGAGAAAGGGATCAGAATAAAACCTCGAGGGACGGGACATCAGATAGTGAACCAGTCTAGAGGATAAATATCGGGGGGGAGTAGCATAGAACATTTACTCTCCGAAAGCACACCGGAAGAGCCATGTTTTTAAATCTTTCCTGAAGGCTAAAAGGGTGGGGGCTTGCCTGATTTCAATGGGCAGCGAGTTCCACAAGCGAGGGGCCACCGCAGAGAAGGCCCTCTCCCTTGTTCCTACAAGGCGAGCCTGAGATATAGGTAGTGGCGACAGGAGGGCCTCCCCCGATGATCGGAGAGGTCGGGCAGGTTTATGATAGGAGATACGGTCACGAAGGTAGGCGGGTCCCAAACCGTTTAGGGCTTTATAAATGATGGTCTGCACCTTGAATTGGGACCGGAAGATGAACGGCAGCCAGTGGAGCTCCTTAAACAGGGGAGTAGATCTATGAACCTGATCACAGAATTTTAATAGTTAGGTACCTGCAGACCTTTTCAATTACACTTCACATTGATTTTTTTATGAGTCGTCGTTGCAAGTAATGTCTGAGCCCACCAACTTTTTCCCCCCGTATCCTCCCTGGTGTGGAATGAAATTGAGTTCATAGCAGGAATATAATGGATGATTTGGAGTAAACTGCAAGAAGTGGGTGAGTATATTAGGCAAGAGTTATCCGCCAATTCTTGGAACCTTGAGAAAATGTTGGCTTTTATGGCCCTGAATAAAAATTGCATTAAGCTTTTGCAAAAAGCCAGACGGTTTGAATAATGGTGGGAAGGGGCCTCGCATTTGTTTCACCAAATGCCCTCGTCTTCAGTTCAACTTTACTTCTCCCAAATTTTACTCACATCGGGATCTCATAAAAAGGCTGAAGAAGAAGCTCATTGCACTCCAGTAAGGAGCTTGGGAATGGGATTTTGGCATATTCTGTCATGACGCCATGATACACTCGGTAACCTGTTGTCAGTTTGCACCTGTCT
Organism: Anolis carolinensis; assembly: GCF_035594765.1. Taxonomy (NCBI): domain Eukaryota; kingdom Metazoa; phylum Chordata; class Lepidosauria; order Squamata; family Anolidae; genus Anolis; species Anolis carolinensis. Next base: position 4,363,861 of record NW_026943822.1, on the reverse strand, counting down.
CAAATTTAAAGAATATCTCAAGGACGTGATTGTGGATCTCTGTTTGTAAGCAGCCCAAGACCCATTAAACTGATAGCTAATGTACCCGTAAGACAGATTTTGGCATAGAGATGCTGATACCTGATATCCCTTTTGCACTAAGCTAAGAATTGCACCGAAACCCAATTGCAGAGCATCAGATTTACTCGTATTTTTCTCAGGAAGGGGATATTTCTCAGTGCAATTTTTGACCAGATGTATCCATTTCAGCTACTTTAATATCTATAAAAAGAAGAGGAGGGACATACATAGGGATAATGTCAATCGGCAGCTATCAACTCTGAGCGCTAAAATGGATCCTGATAATGTAAAGCAGGGGTCCCCAAACTAAGGCCCGGGGGCCGGATGCAGCCCATCGAAGCCATTTATCCGGCCCCCACGGCACAAGGGCAGAAGGAGGTTGGGCTAAATGACCCAAGAGGTCTCTTCTCCCATTATTATTATTATTATTATTATCAACACAACGACGTTGTATGGCACAGCAAACAAGATAGATATGCTGGATTTCGTTTCGCAAAACCACAAGTCGAACACTTCCCAAGTGTCTAGGACTGTGTGATGTATTTTCTGATGATGTGTGCAGTTCCCAGTAGGGTGGCCTTTTGCAGTTGGCAGATGGTGATTTTGTCAATGTCTATTGTTTCCAAATGCCGGCTGAGATATTTTGGCACGGCACCCAGTGTGCCCATCACCACCGGGACCACCTGTACTGGTTTCTGCCAGAGTCTTTGAAGTTCAATCTTGAGGTCCTGATAGCGGCTGAGTTTTTCCTGTTGTTTTTCATTTATGCGACTGTCACCTGGGATGGCGACATCAATGATCCAAACCTTGTTCTTTTCCACAACTGTGATGTCTGGTGTGTTGTGTTCCAGAACTTTGTCAGTCTGGATTCGGAAGTCCCACAGTATCTTTGCGTGCTCATTTTCCAATACTTTTGCAGGTTTGTGATCCCACCAGTTCTTTGCTGCTGGGAGATGGTACTTGAGGCATAAGTTCCAATGGATCATTTGGGCCATGTAGTTGTGCCTCTGTTTGTAGTCTGTCTGTGCGATTTTCTTACAGCAGCTGAGGATATGATCCATGGTTTCGTCGGTTTCCTTGCACAGTCTGCATTTTGGGTCATCAGCTGATTTTTCAATCTTGGCCTTAATTGCCTTTGTCCTGATGTCTTGCTCCTGGGCTGCAAGGATCAGGCCTTCTGTCTCCTTCTTCAGGGTCCCATTCGTGAGCCAGAGCCAGGTCTTCTCCTTATCAGCTTTTCCTTCAATTTTGTCTTATTATTATTATTATTAGAAACACAACAAGATGAGTCCGCAGCAGACACTCTGCTGGCTGCTGTATTGGATCACACGTCGGACACTTCCCAAGTGTCTAGGACTGTGTGATGTATCGGCGAATAATGCGCGCAGATCCCAGTAAGGTGGCCTTCTGCAGCTGGCAGGTGGTCATTTTGTCAGCGCCGATTGTGTTTAAGTGCAGCCCAAGGCCCTTAGGCACTGCACCCAGTGTGCCGATCACCACTGGGACCACCTTGACTGGCTTGTGCCAGAGTCTTTGTAATTCGATCTTTAAATCCTCATATCGTGTCAGCTTTTCCAGTTGTTTCTCCTCAATCCCGCTCTCACCTGGGATTGCAACATCGACAATCTATACTTTGTTTTTTAACACGATTGTGAGGTCAGGAGTATTGTGTTCCAAAACCCTGTATTATTATTATTATTATTATTATTATTATTATTATTAACATTGAGGCTGGGTGGCCATCTGTCAGGGGTGCTTTGCTTGTGCTTTTGGTGCACAAAGGCAGAAGGAGGTTGGACTAAATGGCCCAAGGGGTCTCTTCCAACCCTCTTTATTATTATTATTATTATTATTATTTTATTATGACACAGCAAACAAGATAGATATGCTGGATTTCGTATCACAAAATCACAAGTCGAACACTTCCCAAGTATCTAGGACTGTGTGATGTATTTTCGGATGATGCGTGCAGATCCCAGAAGGGTGGCCTTTTGCAGTTGGCAGATCGTAATTTTGTCAATGTCTATTGTTTCCAAATGCCGGCTGAGATCTTTTGGCACGGCCCCCAGTGTGCCCATCACCACCAGGACCACCTACACTGGTTTCTGCCAGAGTCTTTGCAGTTCAATCTTGAGGTCCTGATAGCGGCTGAGCTTTTCCTGTTGTTTTTCGTCAATGCGACTGTCACCTGGGATGGCGACATCAATGATCCAAACCTTTTTCTTTTCCACAACTGTGATGTCTGGTTTATTATTATTATTATTATTATTATTATTATTATTATTATTATTATTATTATTATTATTAACAACATTGAGGCTGGGTGGCCATCTGTCTGGGATGCTTTGCTTGTGCTTTTGGTGCACAGAGGCAGAAGAGGGTTGGACTAAATGGCCCAAGGGGTCTCTTCCAACCCTCTTTATTATTATTATTATTATTATTATTATTATTATTATTATTATTATTATTAACATTGAAGCTGGGTGGCCATTTGTCAGGGATGCTTTGCTTGTGCTTTTGGTGCCCAGAGGCAGAAGAGGGTTGGACTAAATGGCCCAAGGGGTCTCTTCCAACCCTCTTTATTATTATTATTATTATTATTATTATTATTATTATTATTATTAATTAACATTGAGGCTGGGTGGCCATCTGTCAGGGGTGCTGTGCTTGTGCTTTTGGTGCACAAAGGCAGAAGGAGATTGGACTCAATGGCCCAAAGGGTCTCTGCCAACCCTCTTTTTATTGTTGTTGTTATTTTTTATTATTATTATTATTATTATTATTATTATTATTATTATTATTATTATTTCTCGGTGGCCAACCATAGTCCGGCCCTCCAACGGTCCGAAGGATTGTGAACTGGCCCCCTGTTTAAAAAGTTTGGGGACCCCTGATGTAAAGACTTGGAGGACAGAAGAGGTTCCAACAGAATAGAAAACTGCAGATATTGTCCTCATTTTCCAAAAAACGGGACCATAGGATCTAATAACCAGACAAGGAAAAGTTCTACGTCACCGAACAGTCAACCTGAGAGCAAAGGGATGCTCTGATTACAAAGAGTTAGAACAATTTTCTCAAAGGCGAATTATTCCCGACTGGATCTACACTGCGATATAGTGCAGTTTCAGGATGCGAAATAACTGCATTGAACTGGATTATATGGTAATGTAGGCTCATATAATTCAGTTCAATGCAGTTAATCTGCATTCTGAACTGCATCATATGCCAGTATAGATCCTACTTAAGTTTATTTCTCTTTTCAATAACATTGCATATTTGGTAGATCAGTGGACTGTGTGGGAGTTGGTATATCTTGATTTTAGTGAATATTTATTTACCTATCCAAACGCATCTCCCTCTTTGAACCATCGCGGAGATTAAGATCTACTGCTCCTGTGAGGACCTCCCCAGAAGATCTCAATCTACAAAGTAGTTCTTAGAGGGATATATATTCGAACAAGTAAGTTGGACTGGAGATGTTTTGGGCAAAGCCCCCAGTGATATCTGTTCAGACGGTTGGTAAAACTTTGGCTAGAACAGTGCTAGGTAAAGGGAAAAGTTTTCCTCTGACATTAAGTCCAGTCATGCCTGACTCTGGGGATTGGTGTTCATCTCCATTTCTAAAGAGCCGCCATTGTCCGTAGACACCTCCAAGGTCGTGTAGATGGGTTTTTTTGGTGTGTTTTTTGAGCCATGGATGTGAGTTGGAGTGTTGGTTTTGTTGTCGGAACCTAGCGGGGAGGACCCTGGGTTGTGTTGCCAAGTTTCATGACTCTGAGTTGTTTAGTTTTGTTGTTTACCTTTAGGTAAAAATGCCAGAAGCTTTTTATCTATATATATAAAAGAGTGATGGCATCAGGGCAGCGGACAAAACAACAAAACTACAGGCCCCCCAACCTCGAAATTTGACAACACAACCCATCATCCACGGCTCTAGGTTGATACAACAAAAAGAAAAGAAAAACAAAGTCTAAGTAGAGGGAAAGGAATAATTGTTTTTATCCAATTGCTGCCAGTTAGAGGGCTAAGCTCCGCCCACTTGGTCTCCTAGCCACCTACTCAGTCCAGGAGAAAGGCACAGTTAGACCTCAGGCCTCTTCCACACTGCCTATAAGATACAGATTATCTGATTTTAACTGGATTATATGGCAGTAGAGACTCAAGGCCCTTCCACACAGCTATATTACCCATTTAGAATCTTACTAGCTGTGCCCAGCCACGCGTTGCTGTGGCGAAGTATGGTGGTATGGGAAATCAGTTTATAGGTAGTGTGGAAGAGGCCTAAGTGAGGCCTAACTCTGCCTGTCCCCTGGGCTGAGTGGGTTGCTAGGAGACCAAGTGGGTGGTTTCATCCAATTGCTGCCTTCTAACTGGCAGCAATTGGATGAAAGCAATTATTCCTCTCCCTCTAATTAGAACTGTATTTTTCTTTTCTTTTTGTTGTATGAACGTAGAGGCATGGATGAGGGGTTGTGCTGCCAAGTTTAGTGTTTCTGGGATGTGTAGTTTTGTTGTTTTGTCCTAGGCCAAAATTTCATTACCCTTTTATATATATATAGATAGATAGATAGATAGATAGATAGATAGATAGATAGATAGATATTATCTGCTTTGAACTGGATTATCTTGAGTCCACACTGCCAGATAATTCACTTCAGTGTGCATTTCATACAGCTGTGTAGAAGGGGCAGTTCTAGGCAGATAATATAAGATTACAAATATACAGTAGAGTCTCACTAATCCAACATAAACAGTGTCCTCTATCCTCACCACTTTCACAGTACACAAACAACCAAAGGCATACGAAACATAAAGACAACCACACAACAGACATTCAATACCACCACTACCTCAACAATTTCTCACTAACACCACAGACAATGCCACAGCAACGCGTGGCCGGGCACAGCTAGTATATATAGATTAAGCCCTTAGATTAGTTGTGCTTTTTGGTTAAAAATAATCTTCAAGCAAGCTTTTGATGGTACCTATAGGCCCAAACCTGTGAAAGCAAAAAATCAGTCTGTTGCCATAAATTTGGGATTTCTTTCCCTTTTAGCTCAAGGATATGATAGAACAAAATTAATTTCACTACAGAGGCTCAAGGATATAGAGATGCAATCCCAGACAGCAAGGCTTAAGAATTGTCAGGCTATATTTCGTGCGTCTCTCTTATGTCCGTCACTTCCAAGGTACCTGTTAGACTTGCCAATACAAAGATGAGTAAAGTTTTTATCAGGCAAGATTAAGGGTTCCCCTTTGCAAAACTGGGTTGGGAATGCTTACAAGAGAGAGATTCGACAGCTGTGATTCTTTGTCCATTAAGGATTTTGTTCTTATGCTTTTAGATTGTTCCAGCTACAGATGCCGAGATAAAAACATTCAGCCACTCAATGAAAGGAAGGTCATATTCTGTGAAAGCTTGTATTTTTATTGCTTAATGTTGATAATTATGTATCTCTTAGAACATCTAAATTTCTCGTTAATGCTTTGCAAGCCTCAAAGGCTCCATGCAAAATTATCTATTATCTGATGGTCCATGTGTAATGATTTACTAGCTGAATTTTAACTGTTTATGATAACAGATTGTTAAATTGCAACAAACCTTAGTTGTGTTCTGTTGTCACATGGATTTGTAACTGCTTGGCAGACTGCACCCCCAAAAATCAGTTTTTCTTCATCCTCGAGAAAAGCATTTATTTATTTACTGTTTTTATATTCCGCCCTTCTCACCCCGAAGGGGACTCAGATATACCGTATATACTCGAGTATAAGCCGACCCGAGTATAAGCCGAGGCACCTAATTTTACCACAAAAAAACTGGGAAAACATTGACTCCAGTATAAGCCGAGGCTGGTAAATTTCAGAAATAAAAATAGATAGCAATAAAATTACATTAATTGAGGCATCAGTAGGTTAAATGTTTTTGAATATTTACATAAAGCTCAAATTTAAGATAAGACTGTCCAACTCTGATCAAATCATTATTCTCATCTTCTTCAATGTAAATGTGCTTATGTATCCTTTTAATAATAATAGAGTAAAATAATACATGTAATAATAGTAATAAATACAGGAAAATAATATATGTAATAATAAATAGAGTAAAATAATAAATACAATAATAATAATAATAATAAATAAATAAAGGAAAATAATACAAGTAATAATAGAGTAAAATAATAAATGCAATAATAATAATAAGATCAGAGTGAAATAATAAATGTATTAATAATGATAATAATAATAGAGTAAAATAAATGTAATAGTAGCAACAATAATAGATAAAAATAATAAATGTAACAATAGCAATAATAATAGAGAAAAATAATAAATGTACCGTATATTCTCGAGTATAAGCTGACCCAAATATAAGCCAAACTGGACCCTCACCTGAGTATAAGCCAAGGGGGGCTTTTTCAGTCTTAAAAAAAGGGCTGAAAACTATAATAATAATAATAATAATAATAATAATAATAATAATAATAATAATAATAATAAAACTTTATTTATATACCGCCCTATCTCCCAGATGGGACTCAGGGCGGTTTACAGTCATAAAAACAAACACAAACATTACATAACAACATAATACACATTATTAAACAAAATAAAACAATACAATTATAACAATAAATCACACTTACATGACCAGATCAAGGGGACAGGAACCATAAAACCAATATATTAAAATGTATCATTTTAGGCTAGGGAAATCTTGTGCAATATATTCAGGCTTATTCAGTGCAATAACTAGGCTTATACTCGAGTATATGCAGTACATGGCAAACATTCAGTGCCATTAGACATATGAAATATATAGACAGGCAATTTAACAGTCCAGCTTCCGTCTTCATGAGGGTATGATCAATTCCGGCCACAGGGGGAGTTCACTTGTGACACCGAGTCCTTGATGGAGTCCTTCCTCATTCTTCCGCACGCTGCTGGAAGTTTTTATGGCGTCATAAATTCATTAAATTAGCCTCCCCGCATAAAGCGGTACCTAAATTTCCTACTCAACAGATACAACTGTCTTTCGGGCTGCATAGGTCAACAGCAAGCTAGACTATTAATGTTCGGGAGCTTCCTCTGGCCCAGGCTGGCTTCGAACTCTCAGTCAGTAGTGATTTATTGCAGCTGGTTAGTAAGTGATGAGAAAAAATATATATACTCCTACTTCTCAAGCAGCACTGTAATTCTAAGATTCTTCCATTTTGCTTTAGTGATTAAGGAGAAGAGTTTAACCCTGAGAACTGAGAATCTCATGAGTGCAAAACAAATGTAACCCTTAGAGATGACACCCATTTTTCCAGCCTGGATTAAAAAAAAATGTTTCTATTCTACCTTCCTTACTGATTAATAGCTATTTTCCAGGGTTTCAGATAGCTTTCCATGAACCTGCCTGTAGATCCTGCTGGAAATGAGTTTTCTCATAGTTTAAACTTGACCTGCATTTGTTAAAACAACATAACTGCCAGATACCAGATGCAATGACATGATCACACATGTCATTTTCCCCGCCTTGGCTCGTGTGACTTTTAGCTATAAGAGGAAAGAAGGAAGCAGATTTTCTTCTTTGATAGATGCAAAGTTCTACCAATGCCTGCAAGCACATGGAAGGAATGAAAACACTTTGCAACAAAAGCGGAGAACAGAATGCCAATGCACTTGCTTTTAGATAGTGTATACGCTCGCTGATCTTTCTCATGAGGCCATGAAATACCATAGGGTTGATGAAGAACCTAAAATACAACTAGAAATGTAGTGAAACAACAAAAGATCATAAACCTTTTTTTTTTTTTGGCACAAAAATCAATGCTTCTAAAGAGAGCGCTGAAAACATGCCAATAAATATGTCCCTCTCCCAGCAGCCTGTATAAACCCAACTTGCCTGACTCATTTCATCAAGTTTGATCTTTACGAATCCAGAAATATTGGGTGGATTAGAAAAGTGAAGATTTCCATTTTGGAGTCAAATAGTTTGTCCTGCACAAAGCTAGTGTGGAATGGAATGGTTTGAGTGTTAGATTAGGGTCCCTTCTACATTGTCATATAATCCAGATGATCAAAGCAGATAATCCACATTATCTGATCTTAATTGGATTATATACACTGCCATATAATACAGTTCAAAGCAGAAAGTCTGGATTTTATATGGCAGGCAGTCTAAAAGGTGCCTAAGGCTCTGACAGACCAGAGTTCAAATCCCCACTCAGCAATGCAAACCCACTGGTGATCTTGGGACCTTTCAGCCTCAGAGGAAGGCAATGGCAAGCCTCCTCTGAACAAATTCTGCAAAGAAAATAATAATAATAATCATCATCATCATATTCTCAGCTGCTGTAAGAAAATTGCACAGACAGACTACAAACAGAGGCACAACTATGTGACCCAAATGATTCATTGGAACTTATGCCTCAAGTACCACCTCCCAGCAGTAAAGAACTGGTGGGATCACAAACCTGCAAAAGTATTGGAAAATGGGCACGCAAAGATACTGCGGGACTTCCGAATCCAGACTGACATATGTGTGTGTGTGTGTGTGTGTGTGTGTATATATATATATATATATATACACAATATAATTTACAATAATATATAATAATTATAGCATATTGTATATACATATAATATTCATAATATTATATTGTAATACGATACTAATAATACAATATAATAATATTAATTATATATTATATTTTACATGTAATATTGCTAATAATATTACAATATATTGATACAGTACAATATAGTAATTTATTACCAGTATTGTACTATGCTAATATAATATTGTATGTACATTTAATTTGTAAGCCGCTCTGAGTCCCCTTCGGGGCGAGAAGGGCGGCATAGAAATGTAGCAAATAAATAAATAAATAATACATAAATAAAGTTCTGGAAGACAACACACCAGACATCACAGTTGTGGAAAAGAAAAGGGTTTGGATCATTGATGTCTCCATCCCAGGTGGCAGTCGCATTAACGAAAAACAACAGGAAAAACTCAGCCGCTATCAGGACCTCAAGACTGAACTGCAAAGACTCTGGCAGAAACCAGTGCAGGTGGTCCCGGTGGTGATGGGCACACTGGGTGCCGTGCCAAAAGATCTCAGCCGGCATTTGGAAACAATAGACAGTGACGAAATTACGATCTGCCAACTGCAAAAGGCCACCCTTCTGGGATCTGTGCGCATAATCCAAAAATACATCAAACAATCCTAGACACTTGGGAAGTGTTCGACTTGTGATTTTGTGAAATGAAATCCAGCATGTCTATCTTGTTTGCTGTGTGATAATATAATAATAATAAAGATCTCAGCCGGCATTTGGAAACAATAGACATTGACAAAATTACAATCTGTCAACTGCAAAAGGCCACCCTGCTGGGATCTGCACGCATCATCCGAAAATACATCACACAGTCCTAGACACTTGGGAAGTGTTCGACTTGTGATTTTGTGATACGAAATCCAGCATATCTATCTTGTCAAAATAAAATAATAATAATATAAAACTTTATTTATATTCCGCCCTAGCTCCCCAAGGTTCACATTAGAGTCACTGTATACACCAGACATTAATTGAAGGTACACAAGCAAATAACATACCCTGTTTCCCCGAAAATAAGACCTAGTAGAGATTTTGCTGAATTGCTAAATATTAGTGTCCCCCCCCCCCCCCCCCCCCAGTAAGACCTAGCCCAGTTTTTGTTTGGAAGCATGCCCACCAAAGAGAACACCAGAGCATGCAGGATCGGTAAATGTACGTATCATAGATTGTTGAACATGGAAGTAATGGTAGTAACAAGAAATCCTTGATAGGATTCACATTTTGTCTGGTGATGCTGGTTTGTGATGACAACTACTGTACAGTATATAATAAATGTTCATTTTTTGTTGAACAATAAATGTGAATTTTTCTTCATGGAATAATAAGACATCAGCTGAAAATAAGACCTAGCGTGTCTTTGGGAGCAAAAATTAATATAAGACACTGTCTAATTTTCGGGGAAACACGGTACAGTAGAGTCTCACTTATCCAACATAAACGGGCCGGCAGAATGTTGGATAAGCGAATATGTTGGATAATAAGGAGGCATTAAGGAAAAGCCTATTAAACATCAAATTAGGTTATGATTTTACAAACGAAGCACCAAAACATCATGTTAGACAACAAATTTGGCAGAAAAAGTAGTTCAATACTCAGTAATGCTATGTAGTAATTATTACTGTATTTATGAATTTAGCATCAAAATATCACGATGTATTGAAAACATTGACTACAAAAATGCTTTGGATAATCCAGAACGTTGGATAAGCGAATGTAGGATAAATGAGATTCTACTGTACTTGTGCTCCATGCAGCAACAGAAGAAACCACATTATGTGGTAAAGGGTACGGGAAGCAAAGAATTAAACTGCAGGATGAGTTTTCAAAGTGTTAAATTTTCTATTTGTGCTTAGCACGGAATCTGTTAAATTTGATGAGTTAGGGTTTTCCATAGGAAATTAATTAAGATTGTATGGATAGCCAACTCCTTTTGGCACTATTTCCCCCCCTTATCTGCTGCATTTACATTATTGTTTCTCCTGGCCATATTGCGTATCACTTTCTTTAAACTTTGTCACACACGATATCTCACCCAATGAAAGATCACACAATCAGTGTGATATCATCACTATATGGTCATATCATAGGCACATCACCATGGGCATGTCAAGGTAAACTGCAGTTCACGAATGAACATTTTTGTCAATCTATACAGGGGGAAAAATCACTCAAATTGGGAATTTTTTTCAGCCCGAGTTCTATTAATATTGTGATCTTGTCCAGCTCTTATATCAGTTCAGGGGTCCTCAAACTTTTTAAGCCGAGGGCCGGTCCACAATCCTTCAGGCTGTTGAGGGGCCGGATTATCATTTGAAAAAACATACAAACAAATTCCGATGCACACTGCATTTGTCTTATTTGTAGTGCAAAAACAACAGCAACACCAACAACAAAAACAATAAAAGAACAATACAATATTTAAAAATAAAAACAATTTTAACCAACATACATTTATCAGGATTTCAATGGGAAGTGTGGTCCTACTTCTGGCCAATGAGATAGTCAAGTTAATTAGGGTTGTTGTTGTTGTTGTTGTTGTTGTGTTCCTTCAAGTCATTTCAGACTTTGGGCGAGCCTAAGTCTAAAATTTATTATTTATTTACTGTATTTATTTACTACATTTGTATCACACCCTTCTCACCCCGAAGGGGACTCAGAGTGGTTTACAAATTATATGTACATACAATATATTATATTATTACCATAGCACAATATTAGCATTATATATTACTACTAGCTGTGCCTGGCCACGCGTTGCTGTGGCAAAGTGGTGGTAGTATTGGTTAAAAATGGTTGTGTAATTTTTATTTGATGTTATTTGTATTTTTAATTAACTTTATTGTAAGTTATCTTTTTATTTATTATATTTTATTATTTTATTGTATTTTTAGTTATTTTCTGTTATTATAGTATTTTATTGTATTAATTTTTTAGTGTTTTTAATTATTTTTAGTGTTTTTTATTATTTTTTATTGGGTTGCTAGGAGACCAAGTGGGTGGAGCTTAGCCTTCTAACTGGCAGCAATTGGATAAAAGCAATTATTCCTCTCCCTCTAATTAGGACTTTATTTTTGTTTTCTTTTTGTTGTATCAACCTAGAGCCGTGGATGATGGGTTGTGTTATCATATTTCGAGGTTGGGGGGCCTGTAGTTTTGTTGTTTTGTTGGTCGCCGTGATGCCATCACTCTTTTATATATATAGATATTGAACTATACCACTATACTGTAATATTATATGTAATATAGAATATATAATTAATATTATTATATGGTGTTATTATTAGTGTTATATTATAAAACTGAGGGCGGGGGCCAGGTAAATGACCTCGGAGGGCCGCATCCGGCCTCCGGGCCTTAGTTTGGGGACCCCTGTACATATACAAGATAATATGTAACCTAAAGTACACGTTGATTTTACATAGGAACAGCTGAAGATCCATCTTCATTTCGTATATAAATGCTTCCTGAAAGGTGCAGATTCTCAGCAGAATTTCAAACTATATAATATATACAAATTGATCCACCCACAATGGATGGAAGCTGGAGGTGTGAATTAAACAAGACTTGCAAAATGCATAATGATGGTATCAGTTTTCCAGCAAAGAATCTACAGCGGGAGGGGGAAAAAAATCAATCTATTCAATTTTCTGACACAATATCGTATTGCCTTACATGGCCAGCTATCTTGCACTAACTCAGTGTAGATCATTACAATTAGAAATCTTTAAATAGCAGTAGAATAAACTAAATTGCATCATCTAAGAAGGAACTTTCTGGAATTCAAGAACAAAACTAGTACCACAGGGAAATGTTTAAGCATGATGCCTTTTATCTAAAGACTAGCTGTGCCCGGCCACGCGTTGCTGTGGCAAAGTGGTGGTGGTATTGGTTAAAAATTGTTGTGTCATTTTTATTTGACATTATTTGTATTTTTTAATTAATTTTATTGTAAGTTATCTTTTTATTTATTATATTTTATTATTTTCTTGTATTATTTTTAGTTATTTTCTGTTATTATAGTATTTTATTGTATTAATCTTTTAGTGTTTTTAATTATTATTTTTAGTGTTTTTTATTATTTTTTATTGGGTTGCTAGGAGAACAAGTTGGAGGAGCTTAGCCTTCTAACTGGCAGCAATTGGTTAAAAGCAATTATTCCTCTCCCTCTAATTAGGACTTTATTTTTCTTTTCTTTTTGTTGTATCAACCTAGAGGCGTGGATGATGGGTTGTGTTGTCAAATTTCGAGGTTGGGGGGCCTGTAGTTTTGTTGTTTTGTCGGTCGCCGTGATGCCATCACTCTTTTATATATATAGATATATATATACACACTAGCTGTGCCCGGCCACGCGTTGCTGTGGTGAAGTATGGTGGTATGGGAAATAAAGTATTGAGGAACTGGTGGTAGTTAAGGTAAAGGGTCCCCTGGGCTGAGTGGGTTGCTAGGAGACCAAGTGAGTGGAGCTTAGCCTTCTAACTGGCAGCAATTGGATAAAAACAATTATTTTTCTCCCTCTAATTAGGACTTTATTTTTCTTTTCTTTTTGTTGTATCAACCTAGAGGAATGGATGAGGGGTTGTGCTGTCAATTTTCGAGGTTGTGGGGTGTTTACGTTTGTTGTTTTGTCCGCTACCGTGATGCCATCACTCTTTTATATATATATATATATATATATATATATATATATATGTTCTATTATTATTCTATTATTATTGTAGTATATTATCATATTATTACTATTATATTATTATTATATTATTCATTGCTCATGACTACATTGAAACTAGAACAGAGAGAAATCAGCATGGAAACTGCAAGAGGTACCATAGGTTGTTGTACATGGAAATAATGGTAGTAAATAGTTTTTGATTTATTGAATACAGTTATATATTACAATTATATATTTTTGTTATTTAAACTATACATATTGCAAAATTATGGTTTTTATCTCAAAGTGACATACCACCCAAGTCATGCTAGGTTTTTTGGTGAATTTTGACACACCAAGCACAAAATGTTGACCATCATTGTCCTAGAGGCCAGCCTTAGTTGATCTATTCCTTTTGCCTGTTCAGAGCTCTCTTGCTAGACTCCTCCTTTTTCTGCAGTAGAGCTATAGAGACTGCAGGCCTGGCCATTGTTTGGTAACTCTAGGCCGAAGCAATCCAAACAGGCCTCCTTAGCACCTGCATTCAGCAGTATTCATATCACCAGTCCCAGAGACGACAGAAGCTTTTGGTCAGCCTAAGTTTCACAAAGTAGAAGATCAAGACATCTTACAAGTACTAGCTTGTAAACCATCATGTTGCACTCCAAGGCAGCGCAAGCACTGGAAACCAAACACAGACCAATAATCATATAATATCTATATTAAAACAATAATAAATTCAGGAAAGAATAAGTGGAAACAATGAGTGAGCAATAATCCTTTAAGAAATTGTATGAATTAGTCCAAAGAGTTGAATAGATATGTCCAATATTATTGTCCAAAGTCCAGAAACCGAAACACGCTCAAAACTGTTGGGAAGTTCTTGAGCGGGGAAACAACAAGAAAGCAGGAGTGAATAACAAGGTCCAAAGTCACTAGGAAGTCTTGGCTATCAAGGCAGGCAGAGGACGAAGCTGAAAGCAATCTGGATTCAGGAACAAGGCAAGGATGTGAATTCACTCCGGATTAAATCAGGAGTCGCGGCTCGGCTTGGCCGCCAGGAACAGGAGACTTGGCTTGGTGAAATCAGGGAACTGGAAACGGTGAAGTGTTCTCAGAAGTTGCTACGTTGACACCACAAATTGCTCACAGTGCAAGACACTTTATAGAACTTAGATCTAATCACAGCGAAGAGAAACCAACTCCCCAAAGGTTCCCAAGGGAATCTGCTATCCAGTATCCCCTCTAGATGCCAAACGTTGACTCCTTCGAAGCTCCTGTTTCTCTGATCTCTGGCGATGCAAAAACTCCCTTCTGTTAAAGGATACATTCCCTGGGGAACTCGGGACATCTGGTTCTACCACGGGAGTAATGTTTTCAGTATCTCTCCCAATTAAGGAAGCATCGGAGCTATCCACAGCTGGGGTCTGTAATTGGAAGGAGCTTGAAGAACTGGGTAAAAAGTCAGAATAAGATTCATCCTGGTCAAAGTTCATTTCTGAACCAGGTTCAGAACCCAAAGGTGGCTGGGGTATAACACATCACTTTGCATCAGAGGCAAAAGACTTTCAAGAACTCCAGAGAGATGACTGCAACAAGCCTGATCTCCCTAGGGAGGGAGTTCCAGATCCGGGGGCCACAACCGAGAAGGCCCGCTTCCTCGTCCCCGCCAACCGAGCCTGCGATGGAGGCGGGAGCGAGAGAAGGGCCTTCCCGCATGAACGAAGAGATCGTGCAGGTTCATAGGGGGAAACACGGTCACTAAGGTAGGCGGGTCCCAAACCTAGCTGAACATTGCTATATGGTAGCAATGATCTCAGGACTTGACCTTTCCTAGCCGCATCTGGACACTTGGGGGATTGACTCTGGAATAGTTTGAATGTGCCTGAGCTTGTCTTCTTCTATTATAAAGTTTCTGCTGTCATTATTCATGGTACTCAATCTTCCAGCGAGGGTGCAACCTTTGTTCCTGCCAGTTGTGGCCAATTCCCAAACGGAACTGGCCGCAACAGTCCTCATTGCCATTTTATTATTTATTTATTTGCAGTATTTATATTCCGCCCTTCTCACCCCGAAGGGGACTCAGGGCGGATCACATTATATACATATAAGGCAAACATTCAATGCCCATATACACATAGAACCGAGACAGAGACAGACGCAGAGGCAATTTAACCTTCTCCTTAGGGGATGCTCGATTCTGGCCACAGGGGGGAGCAGCTGCTTCATCATCCACTGTGATGGCACTTCCTCATTCCAACATCGTAAATTAGTTAAAATTGCCTCCCCAGTTTATAAGTGGTACCTTATTTCCTACTTGATAGATGCAACTATCTTTCGGGTGGCTAGGTCAGCAACGAGTAGGGGCTATTTTTTATTTTTTAATTGGCAGGTGCTCACCCCGCCACGGGCTGGCCTCGAACTCATGACCTCATGGTCAGAGTGATTTATTGCAGCAGGCTGCTCACCAGCCTGCGCCACAGTCCGGGCTTCGGCAGCCCAGGGACATTGGATTGTAGCCCTTTCACCCCTGTGTTGTATCGAATACAACAAGGGAAAGTGATGGGAAATAGACAGGACTTGTGTCAAGGCTGGAGAACAGCATGACACTGCGAGGGGGAGACATTTAGGGTGACCTCCCAATGCGGAGATCCTGTGGGGAGACTTTTTAGCATCAGTCCAGTGGCTAGCATGCCAGATCAGCCCCAAATGAAGGATTGGCATAGATATGCCCTCAGCTAGTCTAGGAATTAAGGAACTCCAGTGGTTAAGTGTGTTAAAGCACTGAGCTGCTGAACTTGCAGACCGAAAGGTCCCAGGTTCAAATCCTGGAGCGAAGTGAGCGCCCACTGTTGCTCCAGCTTCTGCCAACCTAGCAGTTCGAAAACATGCCAATGTGAGTAGATCAATAGGTACCGCTCCGGTGGGAAGGTAAAGGTGCTCCATGCAGTCATGCCGGCCACATAGGAGCCTCCGGTGGCCTAGGGGATAAAAGCCTCGTGACTTGAAGGTTGGATTGCTGACCTGAAAGCTGCCAGGTTCAAATCCCACCCGGGGAGAGCGTGGATGAGCTCCCTCTATCAGCTCCAGCTCCATGCAGGGACATGAGAGAAGCCTTCCACAAGGATGGTAAAAAATCAAAACATCCGGGCGTCCCCTGGGCAACGTCCTTGCAGACGGCCAATTCTCTCACTCCTGAAGCAACTTCTGACACGAAAAAAAAAGTCCGGCCACATGACCTTGGAGGTGTCTACGGACAACGCCGGCTCTTCGGCTTAGAAATGGAGATGAGCACCAACCCCCAGATTCGGACACGACTGGACTTAACGTCAGGGGAAAACCTTTACCTTTTTAGTCTAGGAATATTTACAAAAATAATACTGTGAATCCCCAGGTTTTCAGCACTTGGCGTAAAGCAGGATTTGAAGGGCTGTTCTTCATCTATTCTTCAGGGATGTTCCTTGGAGAAGTTGATTTGCCAAATGTGATGACATTCCCCAGGTGAGTCTTCCCTTCTATTATGTGCCACATTGAAAACAAATATTGAACAAGGTGACAAATATACCTTTCATCACAAGGGTTTTTTTTTCTTTTGCAAGTGAGTGATTGAGAGCACTTGTCTGTTCAAACTACCAACCATGGAAGGCTAAGAAAACAGAGTGCTCCTGTATTAATGAGTACGCCATAAAAGATGGGGAGAGGTTAACCAGGATCCTATTGCAAAGTCAATTTTCTGGTTGGTTACACGTAGTTGGTTAATGCAGCCCTGAAGTGTTACTAGGTATAGCAACCCACCATACCAGCTAACCATTGCCACTCGTTGAGGCTACCAAAACAACTAAGGGTCCTGAAACAAGTCCCAAAGCTGCTATTACCTTTTTATGTCATTATGTTCCTAAGTGATGTCTTCAAATGTTATATCTACAGACGGCGTATGAGCTGCTGAAATAAGCTGCACGTTTCACTGCCAATGAAAGGCCCGTCATGCATGAAATGCATTGCCTTCTCCTTTAAGGACTTTACTGCCTCAGTGACCTTTATGTTCAACAAAAAAAAAGCTTTTTTAATCTCCTACACTGCACACTAAGTGGTTTCCCATTTGACTGGCATTATTGAATCAGCTTTTGCATTGGCAGGTTATGACACTGAGAATTGGAATGACATTCTATTTCAATAGAAGAATAATAAAAATAATAATAATAATAATAATAATAATAATAATAATAATAATAATAAATACACACAAAGGGTCAGAAAAATTCTCAAAAGCAAGCTCAATGGAGGCAACACCATCAAAGCCATAAACACCTGGGCCATACCTATCATAAGATATACTGCTGGCATTATAAATTGGACACAGGCGGAACTGGACAATTTGGACAGAAAAACAAGAAAACTCATGACCATTCATCACTCACTGCACCCCCGCAGTGATGTTGACCGGCTATATCTGCCTAGAAGATCAGGGGGCAGAGGACTCTTACAAGTCAAACAAGCAGTCAAAGAAGAAGAACATGCCCTGGCAGAATATGTCAAGCAAAGTGAAGAACCTGCTTTGACTGAAGTCAAAAATCAGAAACTCCTCAAAGCACAACAGACAAAAAAGCAGTACAAGAAAACCGCACTACAAACTAGAACTGACAGCTGGCACAACAAAACATTGCATGGAAAGTTCCTTGACAAAATTGAAGGAAAAGCTGACAAGGAGAAGACCTGGTTATGGCTCACAAATGGGACCCTGAAGAAGGAGACAGAAGGCCTGATCCTTGCAGCCCAGGAGCAAGCCATCAGGACAAAGGCAATTAAGGTCAAGATCGAAAAATCAGCTGATGACCCAAAATGCAGACTGTGCAAGGAAGCTGACGAAACCATTGATCATATCCTCAGCTGCTGTAAAAAAATTGCACAGACAGACTACAAACAGAGGCACAACCATGTGGCCCAAATGATTCATTGGAACTTATGCCTCAAGTACCACCTCCCAGCAGTAAAGAACTGGTGGGATCACAAACCTGCAAAAGTATTGGAGAATGAACATGCAAAGATACCGTGGGACTTCCGAATCCAGACTGACAAAGTTCTGGAACACAACACACCAGACATCAGAGTTGTGAAAAGAAAAAGGTTTGGATCATTGATGTCGCCATCCCAGGTGACAGTCGCATTGACGAAAAACAACAGGAAAAACTCAGCCGCTATCAGGACCTCAAGATTGAACTTCAAAGACTCTGGCAGAAACCAGTGCAGGTGGTCCCGGTGGTGATGGGCACACTGGGTGCCGTGCCAAAAGATCTCAGCCGGCAGTTGGAAACAATAGACATTGACAAAATTATGATCTGCCAACTGCAAAAGGCCACCCTGCTGGGATCTGTGCGCATCATCCGAAAATACATCACACAGTCCTAGACACTTGGGAAGTGTTCGACTTGTGATTTTGTGATACGAAATCCAGCATGTCTATCTTGTTTGCTGTGTCATAATAAAATAATAATAATAAATAATTCGAATCTGGCTGCCTTTAACAGTCTGTTTGATCTGTAATACAGCAAGGTTCATCTCCAGCAAATGTAGTCCGAATTGAGCCAGTACAGGACTCTAAGTTGTTTAGTATACTGAGCAAGTCTGACACAGATTTTAAGGTATTAAGGGATTTGGACTGCTTACTTCTTTTGGTGAAAGCTGGACAATGACATATGGACTGGATCCATGCCTGATCTCTCTCAGAGCAACTGTAACTTCCAACTAACAAAAGGGTAAGGTTTTGGTACAATGTGGTTAATGGCTGAAAAAGCAAATCAGAAGAGTTAATCACCTATCTCCTACTTCTTGGAAGCTTCCAACTCTATTACACATTTGTGTCCTGGCCTTTCTATTTGCAGAAACCTTCTGGCAAGACCACCAGAAGCACCACCTTGAGCAAATACATCAAATTAGATGCAGACCTTTAACACTATCGTCTTACCTGCATGAGTTTTAGCTGTCTTTGGCTGATAAAAAAAAAAACCTAGCATAATATATTTTGTGCCTTTTGGTAGGAATAATAAAGGAATCCTGCAATGGCTGACATCTTATTGGCTGGTCCTCACTAAAGTAGAGCTATTCAACCAACTGTTGGGTTGTGACGCAACACACAAATAATTCAAACAGCTTGAGGGAGTTTACCGTATATACTCGAGTATAAGCCAACCCGAATATAAGCCGAGGCACCTAATTTTACCACAAAAAACTGGGAAAACTTATTGACTCGAGTATAAGCTGAGGGTGGGAAATGCAAAAATAAAATTAGATACCAATAAAATTACATTAATTGAGGCATCAGTGGGTTAAATGTTTTGAATATTTACTGTATTTCAAAGAAAAACAGTAAACTAACTCTATAAGTGGAAAAGCAACAATAACTTTATAATAATAATAATAATAATAATAATCAACAGCTTCATTTGTACCCTGCCCTATCCATCTCCCCCGGGGACTCAGGTTGGCTTCCAACATAGTAACAGACAAACATATAATGCCTACATAAATAATGCAGAGCTAGATATAGATCTATCATTATACAGTAGAGTCTCACTTATCCAAGCTAAACGGGCCGGCAGAAGCTTGGATAAGCTTCTGCTGGCCCGTTTAGCTTGGATAAGTGAATATCTTGGATAATAAGGAGGGATTAAGGAAAAGCCTATTAAACATCAAATTAGGTTATGATTTTACAAATTAAGCACCAAAACATCATGTTTTACAACAAATTTGACAGAAAAAGCAGTTCAATACACAGTAATGTTATGTTGTAATTACTGTATTTACGAATTCAGCACCAAAATATCACAATATATTGAAAACATTGACTACAAAAATGCCTTGGATAATCCAGAAACTTGGATAAGCGAGGCTTGGATAAGCGAGACTCTACTGTATATACTATTTTCACATGTGTATTTCCCCCTGAAACCTTTGCAAATCCTCTATGTGCTTTTTCCTTCTGCAATATTTGCAAGTCCTATTTATCAATGTTTATATCTATCTAGACATCTCTCTGTGTGTGCGTGCATGCGCATTTTCCCTCTGCACTTGCAAACATGTGAGGGTAAAATTCATATAAAATTCATATAAAATTAATGTATACATATAGGAACAGATATACAGGTACATGGAAATCTCTAGTTATCTATATTTACATAGGATTTGCAAAGACCTGTAAACATATGAGGGGAAAATTCATATATTCATGTATTTGTAGGGGGAACATCTATATAAATATTTAGAAGCTTTGGGGCATGCGTTTGCCCAAGGAAGAAATGCAAGCAAAGCCCCCCGAAAAACAACTTGGTCCTCTTTTCTCCTGCCCTTTCCCACCTCTTTTCTTTCTCCCTTTTTCAAACTCTAAAAGTAGCCAGAAAAGGCTTTTTAAAACTACTCTCCCCTCCCAAAAAAAACCCACCTCATTTTTGTTTGCTTAGGAATAAAAAGAAATGCACACCTTCTGTTGCTCTCTTTTCCCTCCTTCCCTCCCTTTGGACTCAAAATGTTCTTGCAATAGTAGTAGTAGTAATCGTAATAGTAATGAATCGTGCAAATTTGCAAGAATATCTTTTTTCCTTCCCCTTCTACCCATGCAATCTGGCTTGCAAGGGTTTCTCTCACATTCTCCTTTCGCTTTTGAAAACATTCGCTTCTTATCTCTGCCTCTCTCTCTCAAAAAAAATAAGATAACCAGCCTGGGAGGAGAAGTGAAGAAGGGAGGTTTTGGAAAAGAAAACATACTGTGGCTCCGCTGCTGGCTTGGCTTTGACCCGAATATAAGCCGAGGGAGGCTTTTTCAGCTCATAAATAAGGGCTGAAAAACTCGGCTTATCTTCGAGTATATACGGTACTTTAATCAGGACTAATAAAAGATGCGATTTTCATTTTCGAATTCTGAGATGACATATACACTGAACACTTTGTATCAAGACAAAGACAAAGACACACCGGTTGATACCAAAATCCATGGATTTTCAAGTCCTGTTATATACAATGGCATAGTAACATGGCATACTTTAGATAAAATGGCAAAATCAATGCTTACTTTTTGCAGGGTTTAAAATGTTTTTCAAGCCTTGGATGGATACATCCATGGATACACAATCAGTGGATAATGGAAGAATGGCTGTATTTGATACTTGAACTAACAAGTGTCCACTAAATGGAATAATAACAATGTATTAAATATCATTAAACATTGTATTTATACACAATAAACAAATATAAATGTCAGATAAATGGTTACAAAAGCCAATCAAACTGTTGCATTCACAGTATGATGAATGGTAATCAACTTACTTGGTTATTTTCTTGAAGAGTACACCCCTAATCCACAACCGGTTTCGACTACAGTAGAGTCTCACTTATCCAACATAAACGGGCCGGCAGAATGTTGGATAAGCGAATATGTTGCATAATAAGGAGGCATTAAGGAAAAGCCTATTAAACATCAAATTAGGTTATGATTTTACAAATTAAGCACCAAAACATCAGATTATACAACAAATTTGGCAGAAAAAGTAGTTCAATACGCATTAATGCTATGTAGTAATTACTGTATTTACGAATTTAGCACCAAAATATCACGATGTATTGTAAACATTGACTACAAAAATGCGTTGGATAATCCAGAACGTTGGATAAGCGAGTGTTGGATAAGTGAGACTCCACTGTACTTATAGTTTTCGTCAGGTGGTAGGGTCTGCAAGTATTGGGTAACTTTAATACAATTGTACAAAGTGTTTTCTGGCTTAGTAAAATTAACAACTATTTATACATACTACAGTAGAGTCTCGCTTATCCAACGTAAACGGGCCGGCAGAATGTTGGATAAGCGAATATGTTGGATAATAAGGAGAGATCAAGGAAAAGCCTATTAAACATCAAATTAGGTTATGATTTTACAAATTAACCACCAAAACATCATGTTACACAACAAATTTGACAGAAAAAGTAGTTCAATACACAGCAATGCTTACTGTATTTACGAATTTAGCACCAAAATATCACGATGTATTGAAAACATTGACTACAAAAATGCGTTGGATAATCCAGAACGTTGGATAAGCAAGTGTTGGATAAGTGAAACTCTACTGTACTTACTTTTGTTATTTAGTTCCAATAATTCACACATGTACTCAATAAACCATAGTCTTTCACAGATACCATGGAACTTAAATGCAAAAATCAAACTCAAAGCTCTCATCGGTCAAGTACTCGCCTGTTAGTTTTACAACAGCACATATATATGGAAAAAGACAAAGGAGCAAAAAACATATCTTCATTGTATATAGGACTATCACTTGTACTAATGAGAGGGAGGAAATGATCAGAAGTGTTGGCGTTATTGAGTGCTGCCTCTCTTTAATGACAAACTTTAACTAATTAGGCTTTGAACAGGAAATCAAATGAAATTGCATGAAGACTCAATTTTCCATACAGCTGAAGATCTGACCTTTTAGGAATGGGGGAAGAGAGTTAGTTTTAATTAACATGATTAATCATTTCCTGTTGTTTCCAGTTAATTGGAGTTGGGTTTTAAAAAAAATAAAGAAACCAACTAGATGGCAATAATAGGGGTCATAAGGGAGAGTAAAATGATTGACATGGACACCTTTAAATCCTCTAATCGCTGAATGTTCTACTCTGAATAAAGCTATTGCAACACTAGTCCTTGAATATCTTGTCTCCCGGCTCAGGTTTTGGGTGTATTTGCTTGTTTTTTTTATTTATTGGGCCAGGATCCGGGCTGTTTATTCTCTCACATCTTAATAGAAACACAAAGACTCAACAGCAGAATTGTGTTAAAGTGATCGTAGACTGCCAACAAATATCAGATGTGGTAGGTTATGTTTCAGTGGAAGAAACTGGCAAAACCACCTTTGTCTATGAAAACCTTATGAAATGTATGGGATTCTGCAAGCTGGCAGTCAGCTTGAAGGTGCAAACATGCACACATGAGTTGTAAATATTTCACACACACACACACGAGAGTTGAATGAAAAGTAATGCCTCCACCTTCGTTACTTCGGTTTGGATGGGAGTATTTTAATAAATCAAATGCAGAAATAAGCCATAGAATGTGCTCTTTAACTACCACTATTCACTTTTCCACATAATCACCAGACAATTGAATACATTTCTGCCAACGATAAACAAGTTTTCTGAAGCCGTCACGGAAGAAGTCGACACTCTGTTTCCGCAACCAGCGTCTCTCAATACCCATCGTGCACAGATCTTCCGATAGCCAAGCAAAGCAATAATGTGACCCACACGTGCTTGTGAAATGCTGATTATGTTTGACATTTCTCTCTGAGTGATACGACGATCATCCTGAATCAATCTGTCAATCTTTTGCTTGTGAAACTTGGCAGTTGCTGTCACAGGACGACCAACTCTTTGTTTGTCACACAAGTCAGATGTTCCCACCTCAACATCTTTAAACTTGCTCACTCAACTACGCACAGGACTCACATCCACACAATGACCAGAAACAGCTTGCATTCTCTGGTGAATCTCCTTTGGGGTGACCGACCATCTGCGCAGGACTCCATACTTCGCACTTTAACAACACAACCGTTCAATGCTAAGGCTTCCTGCCAAATGGAACTGTAGAGGAGAGTCTACTGAACAAGCCAGAACCTGCCGCAGACCAGTACTACTATTGGTTGAGGAGTTACGAAGGTGGAGGCATTACTTTTCATTCAACTCATATATATATATACACATACACACACACACACACACACATACACACTAGCTGTGCCCGGCCACGCGTTCCTGTGGCGAAGTATGGTGGTATGGGAAATAAAGTATTGAGGAATTGGTGGTAGTTAAGGTAAAGGGTAAACATTTTCCCCTGACGTTAAGTCCAGTCATGTCTGACTCTGGGGTTTGGTGCTCATCTCCATTTCTAAGTCGAAGAGCCGGCGTTGTCCGTAGACTCCTCCAAGGTCATGTGGGATGACTGCATGGAGCAGTGTTACCTTCCCATCGGAGCAGTACCTATCGATGCACTCACATTTGCATGTTTTTGAACTTCTGGGTTGGCAGAAGCTGGGGCTAACAATGAGGGCTCTCTCCGCTCCCCCAATTCAAACCTTTCGGTCCAGAAGTTCAGCAGCTCAGCGCTTTAACACACTGCACCATCAGGGGATATTATTTCCTAAAAGTTGTGAATATACAATATTTCTGATTGTTTTTTTGTTTGTTTTTTGTCTCTTGGAGGCAAGTATGAATGCTGCAATTAGGAAAAATGATTAGGATGTAATGGCCTTGCAGCTTTAAAGCCTGGCTGTTTCCTCTGAGTGATTTTTTTGTTGGGAGGTGTTAGCTGGCCCTGATTGTTTCCTGTCTGGCATTCCCTTGTTTTCAGAGTGGTGTTGTTTGCGATATTTTATGCGCTTCTAATGTCTGTGGCCCTAAGAAAATAGAGGATTTGCCAGACTTTGATGATGGGAATCCTTTGTTGGGAGGTGTTAGCTGGCCCTGATTGTTTCCTGTGTGGAATTCCCCTGTTTTCAAAGTGTTGTTCTTTATTTAGTGTTCTGATTTTAGAGATTGTATTGTTCTGTTTTATTATACCACATTAATTTTTATATATTCTGATTTTAGTGTGTTTGAATACTTGGAGCCAGATTGTATTCATTTTCACGGTTGACCGCAACACAATAATAATAATAATAATAATAATAATAATAATAATAATAATAATAATGACTTTGGTAATACACAGTGCTTCGCTGCCTTCTCAGCTTCCTTTCTGGAAGAATCCTTTCTTGGGAGGTGTTAGCTGGCCCTGATTGTTTCCTTTGTGGATTTTCCAATTTCACTGCTTTATTTACTTTCTTTATTTCTTTATTTACTGTCCTGGTTTTAGAGATTATATTGTTCTGCATTATTCTATCCCAGAAATTATTTCATATCAAAGTAGAATCTCACTTATCCAACATTTGCTTATACAATGTTCTGGATTATCCAACGCAGTCTGCCTTTTCATAATCAATGTTTTTGTAGTCGGTATTTTAAATTCATTGTGATATTTTTGTGGTAAATTTGTAAATACAGTACAGTAGAGTCTCACTTATCCAACATAAACGGGCCGGCAGAATGTTGGATAAGCGAATATGTTGGATAATAAGGAGGCATTGAGGAAAAGCCTATTAAATATCAAATTAGGTTGTGATTTTACAAATGAAACACCAAAACATCATGTTATACAACAAATTTGACAGAAAAAGTAGTTCAATACGCAGTAATGCTATGTAGTAATTACTGTATTTATGAATTTGACACCAAAATATCACGATATATTGAAAACATTGACTACAAAAATGCGTTGGATAATCCAGAACATTGGATAAGCGAGTGTTGGATAAGTGAGACTCTCCTGTAATTACTACATAACATTACTGCGTGTGGAACTACCTTTTCTGTCAAATTTGTTGTATAATATGATGTTTTGGTGCTTAATTTGTATAACGATGACCTAATTTGATGTTTAATCGGCTTTTCCTGAATCCCTTCTTATTATCCAACATATTCACTTATCCTGCCAGCCTGTTTATGTTGGATAAGTGAGACTCTACTGTATATTGATAATCTTAAATTATCTGCTTAGAACTGGATTATCTGAGGCTCCTTCTTCACAGCTGTATAAAATGCACACTGACGTGGATTATATGGCAGTGTGGACTCCAGATAATCCAGTGCAAAGCAGATAATATAAGATTATAAATGGGTTATATAGCTGTGTAGAAGGGCCTTGAATCTACACTGCCATATAATCCAGTGCAAATTAGATAATCTGTGGAAGAAGCCTAAGTGAGGCCTAAATCTGCCTGTCCCCTAACTGAAACCTGGCTGTCCTTTGGCTGAATTGGTTGCTAGGTGACCAAGTGGGCAGAGATTAGCCCTCTAAACTGGCAGCAATTGGATAAAAACAATTATTGCTCTCCCTCTAATTAGGACTTTATTTTTCTTTTCTTTTTGTTGTATCAACCCTGAGGCGTGGGTGATGGGTTGTGTTGTCAAATTTCGAGGTTGGGGGGCCTGTACTTTTGTTGTTTTGTGGGTCGCCGTGATGCCATCACTCTTTTATATATATATATATATATATATATATATATATATATATATATATGGAACAATTAAAAGGAAGAGACCAATTCTATAGCAGGCATGGGCAAACTAAGACCTGGGGTCTGGATGCGGCCCTTTGGGTGATTATCTCAGACCATCTTCATTTTCCCTGTCTTCTTGGCGTAAGGCCAAGGGGGCCTGTCTGTGGCACAGGCTGGTTAGCAGCCAGCTGCAATAAATCACTCTGACCAAGAGGTCATGAGTTCGGGGCCAGCCCGTGTCAGGGTGAGCACCCAACAATTAAAATAAAAAATAGCCCCTGCTTGTTGTTGACCTAAGCAACCCGAAAGATAGTTGCATCTATCAAGTAGGAAATGTAGGTACCACTTATATGTGGGGAGGCTAATTTACGACACCATAAAAATCATCCAGCCGCCGTTGGAATGAGGAAGTGCTGTCGCAGTGGATGATGAAGCAGCTGCTCCCCCTGTGGCCGGAATCAAGCATAACCTATGGAAGCTGGAAGCTGGAGAAGGTTTAAATTGTCTCTGTGTCTGTCTCTGTCTGTGTTCTATGTTTATATGGCATTGAATGTTTGCCTTATATGTGTACAATGTGATCCTCCCTGAGTCCCCTTCGAGGTGAGAAGGGCGGAATATAAATACAGTAAATAAAATAAATAAATAATGCAGGTCCTCTTTCCCAGCCCCAGGACAAAAAGGTTTATCCATGCTTATTCTATAGGCAGCAAGAAAAAGGTGGTAAATAATTCTCATAATTCGCTATGTTGAAAAATGAGCTTCATCCGGCTTTCTCTTCCTTAGTAAGCAAAGCAAACCATCAAACACAATTAGCAAAATCCAAGTGACTATACTACAAAATGCACTTTGTTCCTCATTTATTCTAACAAGTGTCATTTACTTTCAATTATTTATGGCCCTACTTAGTACACTCATAAAGACACTGTGGCATGTTGTGTTAAAAAGTAATGGATTCTAGTAATACAAAACCTTGGTTATTAAATTTTGCTGAGAAATCAGAGAACATCAATGGGAATCTTGGGCTAAGATAATTGAATCCGCAGGTTAGTCGGAGAAAGACAGTTTGGATCTTGTTGTTACACTACCTCTTTTTCTACACAGAGGGGTTTTTTAAAAGCCTGTGTGAACGGGGTGTAAATGTTACTTTTGCTCTTCATCCAAGCATTGATTTCAAAGACGCTGCAGTGTTTCCCCACAGTAATATTAGAAAATAACATGTTATTAGAAAATAAGAATCTATATATATAAAAGGGTAATGAAATTTCGGCCTAGGACAAAACAACAAAACTACATATCACAGAAACACTAAACCTGGCAGCACAACCCCTCATCCATGCCTCTACGTTCATACAACAAAAAGAAAAGAAAAATAAAGTCCTAATTAGAGGGAGAGAAATAATTGTTTTTATCCAATTGCTGCCAGTTAGAAGGCTAAGCTCCGCCCACTTGGTCTCCTTGTAACCCACTCAGCCCAGGGGACAAGCAGAGTTGGGCCTCACTTAGGCCTCTTCCACAGATTATCTTATTTTAACTGGATTATATGGCAGTGTAGACTCAAGGCCCTTCCACACAGCTATATAACCCATTTATAATGGACTTAATGTCAGGGGAAAACCTTTACCCTTGACCTTAACTACCACCAATTCCTCAATACTTTATTTCCAATATCACCATACTTCGCCACAGCAACACGTGGCCGGGCACAGCTAGTATATTAGGAAATAACATCTTTTTCAGGAGAAACATCTGTCAGTTTGAAAAGAATCTAGGCAAGAGTGGTAAAATGTCTCATTGACCAGCAATGAATGCAACAACATGCATGAAAATTATTATGATCATTAACAATATTGTAAATCCAGGATGTGGATTCCACTCTCCAGAGGCTGCTCAAGTTAAATACAGTAGTCTCTCACTCATCCAAGCTAAACAGGCTGGCAGAACCTTGGATAAGTGAATATCTTGGATAATAAGATCAATTTTTATGGGTCTTCCTATGTTACTTGCCGACTTTACCATACAGTCTTTAATAGTTTCCGTCTCTGTTGCCCATTCCAATAACTTTTTATAGATATTGGTTATAACTTTCCTATCCATTTTCATTAATTTATCCCAAAATCTATCTTTTTCTTCAAATCCGAGTTTATTGTCCTTTTTATATTTTTCTTTAATTTGCAAGTATTGAAACCATCCTACTTTTAAAAATCTTTGATTAATCTCTTCTAAACTTTTAAATTCATAATTGCTCCTATTTTTCTCCTATTTTGGTCATATGCCACCTCCGAGATTTGTGCTTTTATGTTATACTAGCTGTGCCTGGCCATGCGTTGCTGTGGCGAAGTCTGGTGGTATGGGAAATAAAGTATTGAGGAACTGGTGGTAGTTACGGTAAAGGGTAAAGGTTTTCCCCTGACATTAAGTCCAACTGTGCCTGTCCCCTGGGCTGAGTAGGTTGCTAGGAGACCAAGTGGGCGGAACTTAACCTTGTAACTGGCAGCAATTGGCAGTAACTGGCAGCTATTATTCCTCTCTCTGTAATTAGGACTTTATTTTCCTTTTCTTTTTGTTGTATCAACCTAGAGCCGTGGATGATGGGTTGTGTTGTCAAATTTTGAGGTTGGGGGGCCTGTAGTTTTGTTGTTTTGTCCGCTGCCCTGATGCCATCACTCTTTTATATATAGAGATTAAAAAACCTATTGCATTACTGTACATTTGGTGTTTCTATAATATCAGTAACATACTACTTCCTGTATACTCAGTCATTCATCGTGTCTTTGTAAACTCTTTGGGGATTGTGAAAAGTTGACACGGCAGCATTGGACTTCTCTGAACTGCCTGAATGCATGCCAACCAAGGCAAAGGTATATATTGGCCAACCTCCTTTTCTTTATAACCTCCACCTTTATTCTCTAAAAGGCACGAATGCCCTTTTTATAGCATTGAATTCTACCTTTTCGTTTCATTTTAAAGACAGTGTTTGGCATTTCATTTCCGACATTTCACTTCCCCTCTTTTGCATTTTTTATAAGCACACATAAACATGCATTACAACATACTCAGCATGAGCAGGGTGATATAAAATCCAATTCTCTTCTGGTTTCTCCATTTTTAAAGTTCTTAAACCTTAAACCTCAGTTTTACCCCTGGTCTCACATCACTGGACCTGTCACCGGAATTAAATAGAGACTGTTAAACTGATTGCTCCGAGGAGATGGGGAAATAACCTAGCACAGCACTTTAAAACAAAATCTCTTAATAAAAACAGCATCTCATTTAAAAATTTTATTTTCCTTGCACATGGAAGAGAAAGGCAGTCCAATGCTAATAAGAGGGAAAAGGAGGGGAGTGACCTTAATTTTGAATGATCTGTTTTTGGGAAATAGTGCTGAAGATTGCAAAAAGGAAAAAAAAAAAAAAGATCTAGTAGTAAATTATACATGAAGTCCAGCTGGTTGTAGCAGAAGTGGAGTCAGAATAGCTAACAAATAGCTGACATCTAGTGGGTAGACTCAGAACTACTAAACAGAACCACGTTTAGAGGGGGCTGGGGTACTGCCCACTGCATCTACTCACTGTCAAATTAATGCAGTTTGACACCCACTTTAATTGCCATGCTATGGAATTACAGGATCTGTATTTTACAAGGATCTTTAGCCTTCTCTGCCAAATAAGGCTGGTGACTGACAACTGACATCGTCAGGAAGTAGCAGGACCTAGGCATTGACATCTCCGGCCCATCCTCTGTTTGGATATCCGCCAGCACGCCAATGCCTTAAATCAAGAAATAGCTTCCTAAGATCTACAGAGATACTCGTAGGAACACCTCAGCAAGCAAGAGTCCAAAAGTGGCAGGCTAAAACCCAGAACCTCAATCAGTGGCTGATTCCAGATGAGAAACTCCCTCCTGGACACACAGAAGACTGGGCGATTTGGAAGGCACTGAACAGACTCCAGATCGATTTGAAGCATTGGGAAAAAACCTGGAACTAAAGATTGAAATATACTTACTCATATGACTTAAAAGAGAACTGGTTTAAGATGCAATTTCGATGGTATTTGACACCAAATAAAATCTCAAAATGCTATAAGAAAGTCTCCAAAAATGTTGGAAAATGTGAACAATAAACAGGAACTTGTTTCCACTTCTGGTGGACTTGCAAGAAAGCAAGACAGAATGTTGGATAAGTGAGTGTTAGATAAGTGAGACTCTACTGTACTTTGAAAACTATATTTTTGCCTGCTTTGATATTATATATATATATATATATATATACAGTAGAGTCTCACTTATCCAACACTCAGTTATCCAACGTTCTGGATTATCCAACACATTTTTGTAGTCAATGTTTTCAATATATCATGATATTTTGGTGCTAAATTCGTAAATACAGTAATTACTACATAGCATTACTGCGTATTGAACTACTTTTTCCATCAAATTTGTTGTATAACATGATGTTTTGGGGCTTAATTTGTAAAATCATAACCTAATTTGATGTTTAATAGGATTTTCCTTAATGCCTCCTTATTATCCAACATATTCACTTATCCAACATTCTGCCAGCCCATTTATGTTGGATAAGTGAGACTCTACTGTATATAATATATATATATATATATATATATATATATATATATATATATATATATACTGCTTTTGCTCAATAAAACTACAAAAGACTATCTTCTGTGTGTGGCTTGGTGTCAGTAGCAAGCTGAACTATTCTGAGGTGCGACAACAATAAATAAATACCAACCAACAACTCTCATGATTTCATAACATTCAGCTGTGGCAGTTGAAGTGGTACCAAACTGCATTAATTCTACAGTGTAAATGCACCCTATGAATCATATTCAGATGTTAGAAAGGCCACCAGGTTCTACGTTTTGCCTCCTTGACAATATTTCACGGAATGTAAACTGGAAACATATGTACCTGAGGCGAGTCAGATTGTGGTCAAGACGGCAGACTGGAGAAAGGAGACTAAAGCGATATAGGTAAAAGTAAAGGTTTTCCCCTGACGTTAAGTCCAGTCGTGACCGACTCTGGGGGTTGGTGCTCATCTCCATTTCTAAGCCGAAGAGCCGGTGTTGTCCGTAGACACCTCCAAGGTCATGTGGACGGCAAGACTGCATGGAGCGCCGTTACCTTCCCGCCGGAGTCGTACTTATTTGTCTACTCACATTGGCATGTTTTCCAACTGCTAGGTTGGCAGGAGAACCAAGCGATATGGTTTTGCCAAAATCTCCTGTAAAGGGCAAAACTCCGGCTCTCCCCGCTTCTTGGTTGAGGCAGCAAAAAATACTTTTACTGTTTGAGATCACTTTGCAGCAATGGAAGTAAGCTGAGGTCAAAGAAGGAAAGTGGGAGGAGGAGAGAACACCAGGATATTTCAAAAGCAACCTAAATGGAATGAGAGAGGATTTATCCAGACATTTACACTGATGTTTTTGCTGCTGTTGTATAGAACTTTGAAAATTCTGTAGATATTGGGTAGATATATACGATCATGCTGTGAGTTCATCGCCTGTTAGATTTTACACCAAAAGAAAAGAAGCAGAAAGCAAACACTAGAACAGCAGCTTCTTTAGATGATCGCTGGGACCAGCCAGTCTCCTTCTGTCTCCTCTTGGGAGGCAGGAAATACAATCCTCTTGTGGTCCTTGGTCTTCTAGCTAATGCCTACTTGTGTTATTACAATAGTAAAAGTAAAGGTTTTCCCCTAGCATTAAGTCTAGCCGTGTCCGACTCTGGGGTTTGGTGCTCATTAGTGATGTGCACGGTATTTGTTTCATCTGTTTCATTCGTCTATTCATTTACTATTGTCCATTAGGATGCACGAAATGAAAGATGCCATTTTTGGAAGAAACAAAAGGCGACACGAAAGAGAAAGCTGCACGGTCACCATACTTGCTTTCATTTTCCTTTCGTTTCGGGCCGCATAACAATAAGCAGGAACTGACAGAGGGCTGCTTTTCCATTAGAGCTGATGTGTACCAATGGGTGTTAATAATAATATTAATAACAATAGTTATTCTGGGACCCTAAGCTGAGTCTGAGAGAGGTCTGCTTCCCCTTAACAGCTGATGTGTGCCAATGGGTGTTAATAATACTATTAATATTATTAACAATAGTTATTCTGGGACCCTAAGCTGAGTCTGAGAGAGGTCTGCTTCCCCATAAAAGCTGATGTGTACCAATGGGTGTTAATAATATTAACATTATTAACAATAGTTATTCTGGGACCCTAAGCTGAGTCTGAGAGAAGTCTGCTTCCCCTTAACAGCTGATGTGTGCCAATGGGTGTTAATAATACTGTTAATATTATTAACAATAGTTATTCTGGGACCCTAAGCTGAGTCTGAGAGAGGTCTGCTTCCTCATAAAAGCTGATGTGTGCCAATGGGTGTTGATAATAATATTAACATTACTAATAATAGTTATTCTGGGACCCTAAGCTGAGTCTGAGAGAGGTCTGCTTCCCCATAAAAGCTGATGTGTGCCAATGGGTGTTGATAATAATATTAACATTATTAATAATAGTTATTCTGGGACCCTAAGCTGAGTCTGAGAGAGGTCTGCTTCCCCATAAAAGCTGATGTGTACCAATGGGTGATAATAATAATATTAATATTAATAACAATAGTTACTCTGGGACCCTGAGTCTGAGAGAGGTTTGCTTCCCCATGACATCTGATGTGTGCCAATGGGTGTTAATAATAATAATAATAATAATAATAATAATAATAATAATAATAATGATAAAGGTAAAGGTTTCCCCTGACGTTAAGTCCAGTCATGTCTGACACTGGGGGTTGGTGTTCATCTCCATTTCTAAGCCGAAGAGCCAGCGTTGTCCATAGACACCTCCAAGGTCATGTGGCCACTGGCATGACTGGCATGACTCACATTGGCATGTTTTCGAACTGCTAGGCTGACAGAAGCTGGAGCAACAGCGGGCGCTCACTCCGCTCCCGGGATTTGAACCTGGGATCTTTCGGTCTGCAAGTTCAGCAGCTCAATGCTTTAACACATGTCACCACTGGGGCTCTAAATAATAATAATAATAATAATAATAATAATAATAATAATAATAATAATAATCAGCTGATGACCCAAAATGCAGACTGTGCAAGGAAACTGACGAAACCATTGATCACATCCTCAGCTGCTGTAAGAAAATCGCACAGACAGACTACAAACAGAGGCACAACCATGTGGCCCAAATGATCCATTGGAACTTATGCCTCAAGTCCCACCTCCCAGCAGCAAAGAACTGGTGGGATCACAAACCTGCAAAAGTATTGGAAAATGAGCACGCAAAGATACTGTGGGACTTCCGAATACAGACTGACAAAGTTCTAGAACACAACACACCAGACATCACAGTTGTGGAAAAGAAAAAGGTTTGGATCATTGATGTCGCCATCCCAGGTGACAGTTGCATTGACGCGACTGTGGAAAACAACAGGAAAAACTCAGCCGCTATCAGGACCTCAAGATTGAATTTCAAAGACTCTGGCAGAAACCAGTGCAGGTGGTCCCGGTGGTGATCGGCACATTGGGTGCCGTAATAATAAAATAATAATAATAATAATAATAATAATAATAATAATAATAATAATAATAACCATAGTTACTCTGGGACCCTAAGCTGAGTCTGAGAGAGGTCTGCTTCCCCCTGATATCTGATGTGTGCCAATGGGGGTTAATAATAATAATAATAATAATAATAATAATAATAATAATAATAATAATAATATAACAATAATAATATTAATGACCATAGTTATTCTGGGACCCTAAACTGAGTTTGAGAGAGGTCTGCTTCCCCATGATGTCTGATGTGTGCCAATGGGTGTTAATAATAATATTAATATTTATACCAATAGTACTCTGAGGAATACCCAAATGTAAAATGTAAAAAGGGTCGAAATGCCCTCAGTGTGTGGCGATTTTCACCCCTCTAGCTTAAAAACCGAGCCTGGGGGGGTGAGCCTCGGAAGCCCTCTCGTTGCCGCCAATGGTCCAGAAATTTTCATTTTTTTCCATAAGCAAGACAAAAATTCTATTCGTATAGGTGCTCCGTTTTCGGAAACGGGGACAAATACAAAACTGATACAAAACAAATGAAACTAAACAAAGCGAACAGCGATTCCACACAAGTGCACACCACTAGTACTCATCTCCATTTCTAATCCGAACCACCAACAGAATAAAACTCCTTGCAGAGTACATGGTTTAATAAAGACAAACTGTGAGTATCATAGCCTTCTTTGGGTTCACAGATTTTATATTCTTCTATATATGTTCTATTATTCATGTCATAATGAATAATACCTTTAGCCACTATTTATGTCCCCTTAGGATCCACCTATTCAGAAAACTGATGGTGAATTTCTCACCTCAAAAGTTGAACCTTTGTTGATTATTGAAGTAAGTAGAGTGCCTGAATATACTTTTTTGTAAACTTTTTTGTAAACTTTCTGAACAAATTTTTGATTGCATGTATATATTTATGATATGTATTATTTGTAGACCCAACTGCCTGACGAAGACTCCTGTGAGTCGAAACCAGTTGCAGGTTTGAGTCAAGTTATTTGAGAACTGGAGTCTACTCATACGTAATAAAGAACAGGACATTTACTCACATGAAAAACTTGGCTTTATACTTCAAGAAAAGAACCGCTGGTTTCTACTTCTATGCGATTGGAACAGTCCTGTTTTTTGGATATTTTATTATTTACAGTATTTATATTCCGCCCTTCTCACCCCGAAGGGGACTCAGGGCGGATTACAATGAACACATATATGGCAAACATTCAATGCCAACAGACAAACAACATTCAGTTTTAGACAGACACAGAGGCATTTTAACATCTTTCCAGCTTTACGATTCCGGCCACAGTGGGAGCTGTTGCTTCACCGTCTATTGGTGGCTGTTCTTTCTCATTCTTTTCCTCGTGAGCAGTTTTATGGTGTTGTAGATTAGTTAAATTAGCCTCCCGCATAAAGCGTACCTAAAATTTCCCTACTTGACAGATGTCTTTCGGGGCTGCTAGGTCAACAGCAAGCCGGGGCTATTTTTTAAAAAAATTTTAATGGTTGGAGGCTTAACCCGACCCGGGCTTTGAACTCATGACCTCTCGGTCAGTAGTGATTTATAGCAGCTGGTTACTAGCCAGCTGCGCCACAGCCCGGCCCCAGATATATGTTATTGTAATCTATACATTGAGTTTATTTGGTTATTTTCATATTACCACAAGCAGTGGATTTTGGTCTCCACAGTTTTAGGGGAACCCATTGTTCTTTTAGGCATTACCCACTTGCTCCTCCATTACATCACATCATCTCTCAGGGTCCCTCCCTGTTAGAATCAATTTTAGCTTGAGAGAGATAGTTAAGCCCTGCGTGGCTTCCACGTATCTGACCCCGCAATGAGAACTCTGATAGACAACTTGTATTAACATCATGCCAGGGAAGGAGAATGGTTTTTAAAAAGATCTCCATCCCTCTCCTCGCCGATACCCTTAAACAGATGCTTGATAAAAGAACAGAAGCAGGCAACGGAGAGATTTGTTCCATTAAAGAGATATCCATGCTATTTGCATTTTATAATTGTTTCTGCAAAGGCTGGTGTGAGCTGAATCGCAGCGCAGCTGTCTCCTTTATTCTCCCTCCCGCCCCGCGGAGTGGCAGAATGTTAAATAGCTCCGATTCCATCAGACTGGAAACGATAGGAGTGTGATCTTTTGATCATTCCTTCAATTACAATTCCAAAATAGGTGTCATCCCCCACCAGCTTTGCCTCGCGGAGCTCAGGACAAGAGTGGCCCAGTGTGCTAATGCGTCCGGCAGCCATTTCTCGAGGATCAAGTTGAGGGATTTAAATGATTTCCCCATGACTCTTCCTCCCCTGCCCCTTCCAAACAAAATGGAACAGAAATGATCGAACGCTGCTCCCAATTATTAATCCCACTGTGATTCTAAATGTCGTGCTATTACTGAGAGCACAAAGATACTTGAAGGTTTTCTGATTTCAATTAAGATTATTATCTTCTCTGAGGGATGGGGTTTGGGCTGCTGGGAAATCTCTTTAGCTGATCTGTTTTGAAACGATAGCAGTTAAGTGGTAAATAGTAGACCGGCTTGTATTAAATCTGAGCTCCAGCTGGCCTCTGTTGTGTTCCCGTCCTCGCTCATCCTGCCCTCTAAACGGTTGTTAAAAATGGTTTAGGATTCAGAAGATGTTACAAATTAGTATAAATATGAACCCCAAAATTATGCTATTGGGAATGTTAGATATAAAAAAAGATAAAAAATAAAGAAGGGTCATTTAATTATTTAATTACCGCAGCAAGGATGACCGTTGCCAAGTCTTGGAGAAATTAAGAAATCCCAGAAACGAAGTGCTGGATCAATAAGATCTTAGAAATAATGAATATGGACAAATTGACGTATCTGCTAGCGATCAATCAAGGTCGTCCAAGAAAACAAACGGACTGGGAAATGATTAAAAAATACTTAAAAGAGGAAAAATGAAGATTTTAATTTGGGATCTAAGAAAATCAGAATATGTACAAAACCCCATAATAGGAAAAAAGGAATGATCTGGGTTTTTGGGAAGAATTCAAGAACTTAGGAAAGGGGGAAAAGATGAGATCCAAAGACACCATGCAATAGTTGGAAATTTATTTTATATTATACATGTTTTTTGTTGTTTTTTTCCTTCTAATTTTTTCCCTTTTTTCTTTTTATTTTTTTCTCTCAATTCTGTAATTTATTTTATTGTATGTTTTTGTCTGTGTTTATGTTTAAAGGAACACTAATAAAAATTTATTTTAAAAAATGGTTTAGGATTATTTCAAAAGTCTGGGTTTTTCATGGGCTACAGAGATGACCAGGAAAAGGAAATAAATAAATGGCAACAAATGATAAACAAATATTGCAATAATGGTCAAAATAACAGATTAAATAAACAACTTTGGTACAACCCCCAAAAAGAAGGAGGATTGGACCTTCCGAATATAAAAAAATATTATGAGGCAAACCAATTAAGATATGTAGTAGAGAAGATGATGGATGGAGAAGGTTTGGAATGGATGGAATTAGGGAATAAGGCAGTTGTGCCGTCGTGTAGCGAAAGAGGCATGGACATGACATCTTTCCCCAGGGGATTGCACACTCAGTGGAATAATACAAAAGGAAACAAGGAAGTCTTGGGGTAAACACAGTTCTTAGTCTCTGTTAAATTCCCAAATCAAATGGCAGTCTTACTTCAGACAAAGAAACAGCAATAAATCCTTAGGAGCAGTTTTCCAGATGCAGACTTGAAGCAGGCACAAGGGGAGAGAAGGCTTAAGCTTTAGAGTCAGTTTGTTACTAGCAAAAGCTGACTGCACCTGCTTCTGCTTTATAGCCCTGAGTCCCCTCACAGCTGCCAGGGCAGTTCCCAATTACAAGGACTCCAAGATCTTTTTCACATGTACTGCTGTCAAGCCAGGAGTCCCCCATTCTGTATCTTTGATTTCCATTTTTTCTGCCGAAGTGAAGTATCTTGCATTTGTCCCTGTTGAACTTCATTTTGTTAGTTTCGGCCCATCTCTCTAGTCTTGTCAAGATCATTTTGAATTCTGCTCCTGTCTTCTGGAGTGTTGGCTATCCCTCCCAGTTTGGTGTCGTCTGCAAACTTGATGATCGTGCCTTCTAACCCTTTGTCTAAGTTGTTAATAAAGATGTTGAACAGAACCGGGCCCAGGACGGAGCCTTGCTTGTGGCACTCCACTCGTGACTTCTTTCCAAGATGAAGACGACGCATTGGTGAGAATCACCCTTTGGGTTCGTTCACTTAGCCAATTACAGATCCACCTAACCGTAGTTTTGTCTAGCCCACATTTTACTAGTTTGTTTGCCAGAAGGTCGTGGGGGACTTTGTCGAAGGCCTTACTGAAATCCAGGTAGGCTACATCCACGGCATTCCCTGTATCGACCCAACTCGTAACTCTATCGAAAAAAGAGATCAGATTAGTCTGGCATGACTTGTTTTGGTAAATCCGTGTTGACTATTAGCAATGACCGCATCTGTTTCTAAGTGTTCACAGACCACTTCCTTAATGATCTTTTCCAGAATCTTGCCTGGTATCAACGTGAGGCTGACTGGACAGTAATTGTTTGGGTCGTTCTTTTTTCCCTTCTTGAAGATAGGGACCACATTCGCCCTCCTCCAATCTGCTGAGACTTCTCCTGTTCTCCAAGAACTCTCAAAGATAATTGTCAGTGGTTCTGAAATAACCTCAGCTAGTTCCTTCAAAACTCTTGGATGTAGTTGATCTGGCCCTGGGGACTTGAATTCGTTTGGAGTGGCCAGGTGTTCCTGGACAACTTGTCTCCCTATTTGGAGTTGGATTTCCCCGAATCCTTCGTCCATTCCATGTTGCTGAGGTTGAAGATGGCTTTCTTTTTGTGAGAAGACTGAGGCAAAGAAGGCATTAAGTAGTTCTGCCTTAATGAAATGGAGTTGAAAGTGCGGGACTTTATGTTGCCTGCGTTCATGCAGGGACTTGGCTAGCATCTCTTCTTTGTTTAGTTTTTCCAAGAGTGCAGTTACTTAACTTACTTGCTCATAAGCCACAACTAGTGTCGTATACAAGGAGTTTCTTGAACATTTCCATCTTATTTGTTGATATTTGGACAATTTTGGAACAAAAGACAATGGTATATTTTGATATTATATGCGCTGGCAAAAAAGAGCCAAAATTGTTGCAATGGCTAACAATTGATGGAAACGACAAGCCCCAACCCTTTTGAGTTTTAGAAAACATGGCTATGTGCCTAGGCTTTCGATGATTAAATGATAAAGACGACCCGGACTGATTTACGGCTACAGCACGAGGATTTTGGATGAACGGATTTTTAACCATATGTTTTATATTTTTATATGGTTTTAATTGTTATAATTGGATTTTCATTGCTATGTTTTAATTATGTGTAGGCATCGAATTGTTGCCAATTGTGTACGCCGCCCTGAGTCCCTTCGGGTGAGAAGGGCGGGTTATAAATGTTGGAAATAAATAAACTTTCTTCCCTTTCTTGCAGTTGTTTTAAGCAGCAAGCAAAGACATCAGGCACAGTATGGAATAAAATGATGGTATTCTGGAAGCTGATTTACTTGCTTTGTCTGTCATACAGATCTAGAGACAAGCATATCCCATTGAACACATCTGATCTTGGAAGCTAAATCGAATTGGGTCTTGGATGGGAGACTGATGGTTTTTATGATGTTTTTATTGTATTTTATTGGTGGATTTGTTTTAATGGATTGTTACTTTTATGTATGTTGGACTTTCTGTCCCATATGGAAGCCTCCCCGGGTCCCTTCGGGGAGATGGTGGCGGGATATAAAAATAAAGTAATTATTAAGTTGTTATTTCTGTTGCTGCATCTTCAATAGGACTGACAAGAAAGGAAAGAAATGTATGTGAGATTTAATAAATCGCATGCAAGAATTGTTTTAAATCTGTTAAACCTATGTTAAAAAGAAAAAAATGATTTTTTAAAAAAGGTGTGTAATGCCAACAAATCAGATGTAGCAAAATCCTATTAAACTGTCATGAGTGTTTTTGAATTCTATTTTTCTCATTGCTGATTAATAACATATTTGTGCATTAGCGCTCCTTTTGACATGCCATCTGTAGCGCTGAGCTGCTTTCTCACTTCTGCTGCTAAATTACTTCTCTGGCCCTGTGGTATGGAGAATGAGCTGAATATGGATTTATTTCTGAAATCCCTGGTTTTTGTAGTGTGCTGGGTACTGAAAGCGGGCTGTGGTGCAGCTGGTTAGTGGACAGCTGCAATAAATCACTACTAACCGGGAAGTCATGAGTTCGAAGCCAGTCAGGGTTGGAGTAAGCTCCCGATCATTACTAGTCTAGCTTGCTGTTGACCTATGCAGCCCGAACGACAGTTGCATCTGTTAAGAAGGAAA
This sequence comes from Anolis carolinensis, assembly GCF_035594765.1. Taxonomy (NCBI): domain Eukaryota; kingdom Metazoa; phylum Chordata; class Lepidosauria; order Squamata; family Anolidae; genus Anolis; species Anolis carolinensis. The sequence continues at coordinate 4,323,422 of NW_026943822.1, read as the reverse complement.
TTTAGGTACTGCTTTATGCAGGGAGGCTAATTTAACAAATTTACAACATTATAACACCTTCCAGCAGTGTGCAGAAGAATGAGGAAGTACTCCATCAAGGACTCGGGGTCACAAGCGGACGGTGAAGCAGCAGCTCCCCCTGTAGCCAGAATCAAGCATACCCTCATGAAAGCCAGAAGCTGGAATGTTAAATTGCCTCTGTGTCTGTCTATATATGTCTATCTATATATGTTGTATGTCTAATGGCACTGAATGTTTGCCATGTAAAGTATATGTGCATTGTGATCCACGCTGAGATCTTTTCAGGGTGAGAAGAGCGGAATATAAATACTGTAAATAAATAAATACTGAAACATCCCTGTGGAGAAGTCACAATTATGTTTAATTTTAACTGTTAGAGTATGTATTTGTGTTTAGTTGACACAGTAGCTGAAACAGAAACCATCTTGTTTCAATCCACAGTAGTGCTATTACCAAGGAGATGGAGCTGGCTAGCTCACCAGAGGGAGAAGGGGGCAGAGCCAAGAAAAGGAAAAAGTGGGAGTTTTTTTTAAAAAAAAAAAAGGAGGAGGAGGAGGGCATGCGTGGCTGGAGACTTTTCAGTCAAGAAGGGCTGAAGAGACAGGCCTGGCCAAAATCTTTAGTCAAGGCAGACTAAAGGGAGCCTAGTCAAGATCTCTAGTTGGGAAGGACTAGTGATCAGGAATTTGATCGGTAGTAGATCAAATTAAAGGCTTTTATTGCAGTTGGGACATTGTTCACTAAGGAGCTCAGCTGAGGTTAGAGTTCACTTCAATTTATATCATCAGTAGGAGAGTGAGAGTGGATTTACACCAGAGACTACTGTTGTGGTGGTTATAAGAGTTATTAAACCACTTGTTTATCTAAAGTTCCATAAGTAAATCAATCAACCTGCAACCATAAGCTTTGTACACAATAAACTTGTTCTTTGTTAACAACTGACTCATTTCATCTCATCTGCGTCTGTGGAGCCAAATTTCATCGGTGATAATTCAAAAGCCTCACGTTGGTGGCAGTTACCTTAATAAATCACCTAATTGGGGAAGAGTAATAGTCACAGTTACCTCAGAAAGGGAACAACAACACAGAAATCCCTAACTACAGAGACAGAGGCTGGGATCTTGAAATAAAGATCACCCCCTGTAATCCTTCCCCTCATATAAAGGTGATATATATATAATCTAGAGGGATTAAAAGATTCAAAAATCCCCTCAGCAGTGGAAACAACATTTACAATTTGCTTTGACACCATTACAATTGGCTTGAGTCTTCCCAATTGGCTTTAGCACCATCACAATTGGTGGCAGTGTCGGGATTGAGTCTTCGTAATTAGATTAAACCATCCCAATTGAAGAAACGTCTGCGCAATCCCCTTGGTCTGAATCAGGAAGGGAGCTCTCTAGACTACATAGTACTTCTGTCCACCTTTTGAAATGTCTGCATGTCTCTTCCAACGTCCACTTTACTCTTCCCAACTAGTTTTCATTTTTCACCAGCCATTCTCTATTATCTCTTATGATAATGCTCTTCATGCAATATCATGGTGGCCACAAAGCAAGTTATATCCTTCTTTAAGTATTAGGACCCATCTACACTGACCATTGAATGCAGTTCAAAATCAACTTCAAACTGTGACGGCAGACCAAAAAAAATCCCAGAAAAAGCATCCAAAAGAAAGCTCTTACTGCATCTCAGTGCTTTGTGGTTTGTGTCATCAACATTCAGGCCTCAGATTGGTTCCAGGATTTCCTATCTGCACTTTCGTCAATTCCGATTTGAAACTGCATTTAATGTTAGTTTAAGCCTATAAAGGGGAATGTGGGGAGTGGGGGGAAAAACAGAAAGATCTGGAACATCCTACACAGTTCTTTGAAGGTTTATTACCAGGGTCACATTTTCCATACTTATGTATCGCAACCTACTCTCCTCCCACGCCCACAACGATCAAATTGTTCTCAGATACCTGTGATTTAATCCTGTACTCCATCAGTGTGTTTGGATTGATATTCCAGGCAGTTTCGTGCTAAAATAAATCAATTACACTCCAAAGTGCTACTAGCTTCTTTCCTCCACTTATCTATTTTTAAACTTTTGAAAGCTAAAAACAACCCCTGGATTCAAAGAGTTATGAAATGCTATGCAATCTATTCTTAATCAGAAGCATGCACTTTGCATTTAATGAGCGTTATGCCCAGGTGAATGTGCCTCAGATCATGGTTGTGTTCAAAACAAAAAAGAGTGCTGCTCACAGATTAGGCATTCTGTGCTACTGTGTATTATATCCATTGTGAAATTTTGGTTTTTCTTTTCACATCTGACCTTATCAGTAGCTGAATGCCCTTTCAGCTTGAGTTCATTTGTGTCATCAGACACAGTGCTCTTCATACTTGTCCTTTGCTCTTCCCCAGTAGCTGCTTGAGTGCCTTCTCACCCAGGAGCCTCGTTTTCCGATACTACCCTCTTGCTTCATTCAGGGTTGTCTTATAATAAGGTTTTCAAGGTAAAAAGGCTTCAGGCATTGATTGCCATTGACGCCTTCTGCACTGGGCTAACTTACTTACTTACTTACTTACTTACTTACTTAGGCGATCCCTCATAGCTCGAGGACGATTGTCTTCCATCCCTGGTGTCTTGGGTGTGTGTTCTTAGGTGGCTGAAGAGACCTATTCTTGACCCGCATAGTCTCCCGCAGTGAGGACATCGGTTTCCAGGTGGAAGGTGGTCCCGGTCGGGGTTGGCTTGCCGCTCCTTCCTCTTGGCACGTTTCTCCCTTAAGCCCTCCATTCGTGCCTCTTCGAACTCCGCAGCACTGCTGGTCACAGCTGACCTCCAGTTAGAGCACTCAAGGGCTTCCCAGTTCTCAGTGTTTATGCCACAGTTTTTAAGGTTGGCTTTGAGCCCGTCTTTAAATCTCTTTTCCTGCCCACCAACATTACGTTTCCCATTCTCGAGTTCGGAGTAGAGTAACTGCTTTGGGAGACGGTGATCTTTGGGCATTCGGACAACGTGGCCAGTCCAGCGGAGTTGATGGCGTAGGAGCATCGCTTCAATGCTGGTGGTCTTTGCTTCCTCAAGCACGCTGACATTTGTCCGCCTGTCTTCCCAAGAGATTTGCAGGATTTTCCTGAGGCAACGCTGATGGAAACGCTCCAGGAGTTGGGTGTGACGTCTGTAGACCGTCCACGTTTCGCAGGCGTAGAGCAGGGTTGGGAGGACAATGGCTTTGTAAACAAGCACCTTGGTATCTCTACGGATGTCCCGGTCATCAAACACTCTCTGCTTCATACGGAAAAATGCTGCACTTGCAGAGCTCAGGCGGTGTTGTATTTCAGTGTCGATGTTGACTTTTGTGGAGAGGTGGCTGCCAAGGTAGCAGAAATGGTCAACGTTTTCTAATGTGACACCATTAAGCTGTATTCCTGGCTTTGCAGAGGGATTAGCTGGTGCCTTTTGGAAGAGCACTTTGGTTTTCTCGATGTTCAGTGAGAGGCTGAGCTTCTCGTATGCTTCTGCGAAGGTGTTTAGAGTGGCTTGTAGGTCTTCTTCTGAATGCGCACAGACTACGTTGTCATCAGCATATTGGAGTTCTATAACAGATGTTGTCATGACCTTGGTTTTGGCTTTCATTCTGCTGAGGTTAAATAGCTTGCCATCTGTCCGATAGATGATTTCCACTCCGGTGGGAAGCTTCCCATCAACAAGGTGAAGTATCATAGCGATGAAGATGGAAAATAAGGTGGGGGCAATAACACACCCCTGCTTGACACCTGATTCCACCTTAAATGGGTCACTTTGGGAGCCGTTGCTGTCCAAGACTGTTGCCATCCTATCATCATGGAGGAGCCAAAGGATGTTCACAAATTTGTCAGGGCACCCGATTTTTTGGAGAATGGTCCAGAGAGCGCTGCGATTCACTGTGTCGAATGCCTTTGCAAGGTCAATGAATGAACAAGGCCTGGCTAAAGCACAAACTTTTAACAACTATTTTTATTAAATACTAGCTTGGATACCCGGCGATGCCCGGGTTATTTGAAAAGGGCATTGTGTTGTGACTCAGCAGCAGAACCAGAGTGACGACAAGGAAGGGGATTTTGGGTTTCAGATGCAGGAGCCAGAGGATGGGATGCAAGATGAATTCCAGGATGATGCCATGGGGCTGAGAAATCATGGAGTTATACAGGCTGGTTCAGAAGGGCAAGAAGCGCAGCCTGTGGATGAACTCCTGAACCAGCCTGTCATGGATAACAACCAGGGAGACATTCCCATGGGAAGTAATGAGCTGGATTTGTCTCAGGCTCCTATTCAGGTGCAAGATAATGAATTAGTTGACCTTGACAATCAAGGAGCACCATTGCTATCTAGAGCAGATTTGCAATGGAAAGGAATGCCTAGGCGCAGCCTGAGATTAGCTGGAAAATGGGAGGCCTCTGAAGGGAAGAGAAATGCATTTTTGGGTTGCTTTTAAAAGTGTGTGTTTACATTAATTGAGGCATCGGTAGGTTAAATGTTTTTGAATACTTACATAAACTCAAATGTAAAATAAGACTGTCCAACTCTGATCAAATAATTATTCTCCTCTTCTTCAATGTAAATGTGCTTATGTATCCTTTTAATAATAATAATAGAGTAAAATAATACATGTAATAATAATAATAATAATACAGTAGAGTCTCACTTATCCAACATAAACGGGCCGGCAGAATGTTGGATAAGCGAATATGTTGGATAATAAAAAGGCATTAAGGAAAAGCCTATTAAACATCAAATTAGGTTATGATTTTACAAATTAAGCACCAAAACATCATGTTAGACAACAAATTTGGCAGAAAAAGTAGTTCCATACGCAGTAATGCTATGTAGTAATTACTGTATTTATGAATTTAGCACCAAAATATCACGATATATTGAAAACATTGACTACAAAAATGCGTTGGATAATCCAGAACGTTGGATAAGCGAGTGTTGGATAAGTGAGACTCTACTGTAATAATAATAAATACAGGAAAATAATACATGTAATAATAGAGTAAAATAATAAATGCAATAATAATAATAATAATAATAAGATCAGAGTGAAATAATAAATGTATTATTAATAATAATAAAAATAGAGTAAAATAAATTTAATAGTAGCAACAATAATAGAGAAAAATAATAAATGTAATAATACCAATAATAACAGAGAAAAATAATAAATGTTCCATATATTCTCGAGTATAAGCTGAATTAAATATAAGCCAACCAGGACCCTCACCCGAGTATAAGCCAAGGGGGGCTTTTTCAGTCTTAAAAAAAGGGCTGAAAAACTAGGCTTATACTTGAGTATATACAGTATATAAATTTTGTCTCCCTGAAACAATGTGATGTTTCACAATGTAAATCACATTATCCATAAAAATGCAGTGTTACTATTCCACCTAGTTTTTAATTGCACCATTTAGTCAACATCTATTTCCTTGTGCAGCCAATGGGAAAATGTTGTGTTTGGCAGGATCCTCTTTATAATATTTATTTATTTATTTATTTACAGCGTTTATATTCCACCCTTCTCACCCCAAAGGGGACTCAGGGCGGATCACATTACACATATAGGCCAACATTCAATGCCTTTTAACATAGAACAAAGACAAAACAAACATAGGCTCCGAGCGGGCCTCGAACTCATGACCTCCTGGTCAGAGTGATTCATTGCAGCTGGTTGCAGCTGGCTTGCTCTCCAACCTGTGCCACAGCCTGGACTGTTGGGTGGAAAAAGTTGTTTTTTTTTCCATTTTGCTCCAAGTAAATTTTCCACAGTTATTTTCTAAGCCTTATAAAATACGTCTTCTGCACCTGTACAGTATTCGTGGAGAGGGAGGAATAGGTGCCATGTCGGTAGAGACCTAGAAGTCTTCCTTGTCCTTATCAGACTTAATTCTCTGGAGTCAATTTATCACAATGATCCTTCTATGTTGTTACAGCCCTTTCAAACTCCGAGTCAGAGACTGAGTAATTAACCAAAACTGGGTCATTGATTTGAGAGGACTATATACTCCGTGTACTTCCATCTGTCTTGTGTACTTGTGCATGGGACAGCCTCTAGCCTAATATATTTCCTTTCATCTCAAATTCACAATAGAAACAAGACGGGTCGATAACAACAGAGCTTTGCCCAGAAATTGCCAAAACCGTGTTGCGGGGACAGATCTTGGGAAGAAAAGTAAGGAGCGTTAGTAGGTTCTCAAATTAACCCTATATATGGATTTTATATACAGTAGAGTCTCACTTATCCAACATAAACAGGCCGACAGAATGTTGGATAAGCAAATATGTTGGATAATAAGGAGGCATTAAGGAAAAGCCTATTAAACCTCAAATTAGGTTATGATTTTACAAATTAAGCATCCAAACATCATGTTATACAACAAATTTGACAGAAAAAGAAGTTCAATACGCAGTAATGTTATGTTGTAATTACTGTATTTACGAATTTAGCACCAAAATATCACGATGTATTGAAAACATTGACTACAAAAATGCGTTGGATAATCCAGAATGTTGGATAAGTTTGATGTTGGACTGATCCATCTGCCCATTTTATAATAGCCCCCATTTCGACATGTTGCCAATGCTATTTTGCACTTTATTGTCCATTTCTACCAGCACATTCTGTTCTGGATTTTATGAATTAGTCTCCTGTTTTAATATTGTATGTTTTTCGTATGCTTCTTGCCGATTTTAATGATTGTTTAATGATTGATGTTTTACTGGTATAATTGTTTTATAGTTGTGTTACTGATATTGATTGTTTTATCGGGCTAGGCCCCATGTAAGCCGCCCCGAGTCCCTTCGGGGAGATGGGGCGGGGTATAAAAATAAAGTTGTTATTATTATTATTATTATTATTATTATTATTATTATTATTATTATTATTATTATGTGAGACTCTACTGTACTTCTTTAAGGGGAATATAAGATGTCAAATGGGCAGGGTTCAGAGAAAAATAAAACAGCATATTTGTTTCTCTAGCAGCTGGAAGCTGTACCAGAAAATATATTCTCTCCTGGATTGTCAGGAAAAACTTCTTCCTTTGTTAGAACGAGGTGATTTGGCTTATAAAAGTGTCAGCACTTTTCAGAACATGAGAGAGAGGATATTTGAAGATCACAGGAAAATCAGTGCAGTAGTCTGGTCCTGAACTGGTTCATTCAACAATAGTTTGGACCAGGAATTTGATCTATGAAGTGGCAGCTGATTCATCATGAAGACCCAGCTGTGACAAAGCGAAGCTTCAATCAGCTAAATGGATACACGCTTTCGTTGCCTTAGGTTGCATTGGGATTCTTAGATTTTTAACAACTCTCTGTAATCAGTAAACCATCAAACTGTTCTAGCTGTCACTTTGTTTCATTTTGACAAATCCTCCTGGATGATTGTACAACATTTGGAACTCTATTGCCATATGTCCCTGCCGAGGACATTATCACACAAGGCTCTAAAAATGAACCTGGCATTGTAATCCAGTCTTGGTTTGAGCTGGAGCATGCCAGGATAACCATTCCTTCCGTCACAGCAATCTGTTCTCAAAGTGCTGTAAGAAACTTGCAAACACTTTTAGCTTGTTGCAAATGCTGGCACTTGTCTCCTCCCAATCCATCATCCATGCCCCCCCCCTTTTTCCTTGAAAAATTGTGCAACTCCATGAGTTCAGAATCCCATAAGACTAGAGATTTGAATTTAAATAGTGCACATGAATGTACAATTGGTTATGTATCTGGTTGTGTATTTCATGTCTTAACTGAGCTTAATAATGTTATAATACCATGTAAATATTATAATTTATTTATTTATTTATTTAATGCTTAGACCAGGGGTCCCCAAACTAAGGCCCGGGGGCCGGATGCGGCCCATCGAAGCCATTTATCTGGCCCCCACGGCACAAGGGCAGAAGGGGGTTGGGCTAAATGACCCAAGGGTCTCTTTTCTCTTAAAGCTATTATTATTATTATGACACAGCAAACAAGATAGATATGCTGGATTTCATATCACAAAAATCACAAGTCGAACACTTCCCAAGTGTCTAGGACTGTGTGATGTATTTTCGGATGATGCGTGCAGATCCCAGTACGGTGGCCTTTTGCAGTTGGCAGATTGTGATTTTGACAATGTCTATTGTTTCCAAATGCCGGCTGAGATCTTTTGGCACGGCACCCAATGCGCCCATCACCACCGGGACCACCTGCACTGGTTTCTGCCAGTCTTCGAAGTTCAATCTTGAGGTCCTGATAGCGGCTGAGTTTTTCCTGTTGTTTTTCGTCAATGCGACTGTCACCTGGGATGGCAACATCAATGATCCAAACCTTGTTCTTTTCCACAACTGTGATGTCTGCTGTGTTGTGTTCCAGAACTTTGTGAGTCTGGATTCGGAAGTCCCACAGTATCTTTGCGTGCTTATTTTCCAATACTTTTGAATGTTTATTATTATTATTATTATTATTATTATTATTATTATTATTATTATTATTAACACAACAAGATGAGTCCACAGCAGACACTCTGCTGGCTGTTGTATTGGATTATACGTCGGACACTTCCCAAGTGTCTAGGACTGTGATGTATCGGCGAATAACGCATGCAGATCCCATTAAGGTGGCCTTCTGTAGCTGGCAGATGGTAATTTTGTTACCGCCATTTGTGTTTAAGTGCAGGCCAAGGTCTTTAGGCACTGCACCCAGTGTGCCGATCACCACTGGGACCACCTTGACTGGCTTGTGCCAGAGTCTTTGTAATTCAATCTTTAAATCCTCATATCGTGTCAGCTTTTCCAGTTGTTTCTTCTCAATCCTTCTGTCACCTGGGATTGCAACATCGACAATCCATACTTTGTTTTTTAACACAGTTGTGAGGTCAGGAGTATTGTGTTCCAAAACCCTGTATTATTATTATTATTATTATTATTATTATTATTATTATTATTATTATTATTATTAACATTGAGGCTGGGTGGCCATCTGTCAGGGGTGCTTGGACTAAATGGCCCAAGGGGTCTCTTCCAACCCTCTTTATTATTGTTGTTGTTTGTTGTTGTTGTTGTTTATTATTATTGCTCGGTGGCCAACTATAGTCCAGCCCTCCAACGGTCCAAAGGATCGTGAACTGGCCCCTTGTTTAAAAAGTTTGGGGACCCCTGGCTTCGACCATAGGTCTTTCGCATGCAAGACAAACAAACAAATACACAAAAGCCTGACCATCAAATACAATATAAAACATGCTATTAAAACCCTATATAAATCATTAAAACATTAAAATGCTGCAAATATCAAGGTCAGGATATGCCCTTCAAATACTACATATGTCATGGATTAGCACCAACATAATTAAAAACAAGATAAAACCAAGTAAGTACAGCATTATTAAAACCCAAGCAGGGAACACATTGGATATAAAAAAACCACTATCAGTTAAAAGCATCCCCAGCACAGTCAACCACGTGGTAAATATTATATTATTTACATATTTAAATATTATGTAAATACATCAGAGTCTCACTTATCCAACACTCGCTTATCCAACGTTCTGGATTATCCAACACATTTTTGCAGTCAATGTTTTTAATACCTCGTGATATTTTGGTGCTAAATTCGTAAATACAGTGATTACTACATAGCATTACTGTGTATTGAACTACTTTTTCTGTCAAATTTGTTGTCTAACATGATGTTTTGGTGCTTAATTTGTAAAATCATAACCTAATTTGATGTTTAATAGGCTTTTCCTTAATCTCTCCTTATTATCCAACATATTTGCTTATCCAACGTTCTGCCGGCCCGTTTACGTTGGATAAGTGAGACTCTACTGTATTATTATAATACCATGTAAATAGGGGCCCCTGGTGGCACAGTGTGTTAAAGCGCTGAGCTGCTGAACTTGTGGACCGAAAGGTCCCAGTTTCAAATCCCGGGAGAGGAATGAGCACCTGCTGTTAGCTCCAGCTTCTGCCAACCTAGCAGTTCGAAAACATGCCAATGTGAGTAGATCAATAGGTACCGCTCTGGTGGGAAAGTAATGGCGCTCCATGCAGTCATGCTGGCCACATGCCGGCCGGGCTGTGGCGCAGGCAGTTGAGCAACCAGCTGCAGCCAGCTGCAATTAATCACTCTGACCAGGAGGTCATGAGTTCGAGGCCCACTCGGAGCCCCGTGTTTGTTTTGTCTTTGTTCTATGTTAAGGCATTGAATGTATGCCTTATATGTGTAATGTGATCCGCCCTGAGTCCCCTTCGGGGTGAGAAGGGCGGAATGTAAATACTGTAAATAAATTAATTAATTAAATGACCTTGGAGGTGTCTACGGACAACGCCGGCTCTTGGGCTTAGAAATGGAGATGAGCACCAACCCCCAGAGTCAGACATGACTTAACGTCAGGGGAAACCTTTACCTTTACCTTTACCTTTTTAAACAAACAAACAAATAAATAACAGTCAAGATTGACCAAAGTATAACCAGGATGGTGGGAACGAAAGTTTGACTTTCTTACGGTTGAAGATTAAGATTGAAGAACTCTATGACTGTTCCGCTGTCACGTTTATTGTACATCGCATGACCACCCATGATTCCCCACACAAGCTAATCTTACATTTGCTCCACGGTCTTTTCCCCACCAGACAAACTCCAATTGGATTTGGTTTCAGTCCGCAGGGCCCCCTCCCCTTTTTAATAAGCACTACTTTGAAAAGTGAAGGGATTGATATCATTAGATTTGGCATCAGTGTATATCCAGGGATTTGAAACACGGATTTTCTCATTACAAAGATACTACTTATTATGACTGCAGTCATCAAGTCAAGTGTGTTTGGATGTCTTTAAAATGGCTGACACGGCTGATTTGTGATTTCTGGTTTGATCAAAAAGCCCTTCACTAAGGCAGAACATTACCAACCATATCCCAAGTAACCCTAGGGACCTTGGAAGCTTCTCAATGGTGGAAAGATCAATTATAGCGGGCGAGCTGCCCCGAAGAACAAATGGCCGGCCCACTTGAATCTTCCCCCAGAGTCTATGACAGGGGTCCCCAAACTATGGCCCGCGGGCCGGATGCGGCCCATAGAATCCATTTATCCGGCCCCAACGGCACAAGGGCAAAAGGGGGTTGGGCTAAATGACCCAAGGGGTCTCTTCTTCTCTTCCAACCCTTATTATTATTATTATTATTATTATTATTATTATTATTATTACACAGAAAACAAGATAGATATGCTGGATTTCATATCACAAAATCACAAGTCGAACACTCCCCAAGTGTCTAGGACTGTGTGATGTAAACATTTTATTATTATTATTATTATTATTATTATTATTATTAATTATTATTATTATTAACATTGAGGCTGGGTGGCCATCTGTCAGGGGTGCTTTGCTCGTGCTTTTGGTGCACAAAGGCAGAAGGGGATTGGACTAAATGTCCCAAGGGGTCTCTTCCAACCCTCTTTATTATTATTATTATTATTATTAATTATTATTATTATTAACATTGAGGCTGGGTGGCCATCTGTCAGGGGTGCTTTGCTCGTGCTTTTGGTGCACAAAGGCAGAAGGGGATTGGACTAAATGTCCCAAGGGGTCTCTTCCAACCCTCTTTATTATTATTATTATTATTATTGTTATTATTATTATTATTTCATTATGTCACAGCAAACAAGATAGATATGCTGGATTTCGTATCACAAAATCACAAGTCGAACACTTCCCAAGTGTTTAGGACTGTGTGATGTATTTTCGGATGATGCGTGCAGATCCCAGTAGGGTGGCCTTTTGCAGTTGGCAGATCGTAATTTTATTATTATTATTATTATTATTATTATTATTATTATTATTATTATTAACATTGAGGCTGGGTGGCCATCTGTCAGGGGTGCTTTGCTTGTGCTTTTGGTGCACAAAGGCAGAAGGGGATTGGACTAAATGTCCCAAGGGGTCTCTGCAAGTTCAGCAGCTCAGGGCTTTAACACACTGCGCCACCAGAGGCTCCAGTTTTTTATATCAATACAGTAGAGTCTCACTTATCCAACATAAACTGGCCGGCAGAATGTTGGATAAGCGAATATGTTGGATAATAAGGAGAGATTAAGGAAAAGCCTATTAAACATCAAATTAGGTTATGATTTTACAAATTAAGCACCAAAACATCATGTTAGAAAACAAATTTGGCAAAAAAAGTAGTTCAATATGCAGTAATGCTATGTAGTAATTACTGTATTTATGAATTTAGCACCAAAATATCACGATATATTGAAAACATTGACTCCAAAAATGCATTGGATAATCCAGAACATTGGATAAGCGAGTGTTGGATAAGTGAGACTTTACTGTATTTATATTTATATATGTTTGTTTATATCAATATTTATATTCCATTCGTTATCATGAGATCTCAGGATGGCAGACAATATAAAAAACATAAAACATATTAGGATAAACAACACAAATAACTGGGGAATGGGCTTTAAAAATAAATGAAAATAAAGCAAAAAGTGTAAAGTGATTCATATTGGTATTAAAACATATCCCAATTTTATGTGTATCCTGATGGGATCTGAACTGGCAGCAACAGACTAAGGAATTCTGGATTCATGGGTGAGATCCCTTTGAAAATGTCACCTACTGTGTGACTGCAGCAAAAGAAAAAGGGCACATTGTAAATTTGGCATCATTAGAAAAGAAATCAGTGATAACACTGCCAACATCGTATTGCCTGTATACAAATCCACAATGTGAGCATGTGTGTAAAGTTCTGGTCATTGCACTTTTAAAATATTGCAGATATAGAAAATGTGTGAAAAGGGCAAACAAAATGATAATAGAAATGGAAGAATTAACTTATGAAGACTAGTTGCAATGTTTAAGGCTCTATAGCCTAGGAAAAAAACAAGTACAGGTAGGCATCCAAATACTTGAAACCAATTCGAAAAAATTGAGAATATATATATATAGTTTATGCAGAATTAAAGCAAAATATAAACTTCTTTCTAATAGAAATCACACACTTCATAATTACTGTATATACTCGAGTATAAGCCTAGTTTTTCAGCCCTTTTTTTAGGACTAAAAAAGCCCCCCTCGGCTTATATTCGGGTGAGGGTCCTGGTTGGCTTATATTTGGGTCAGCTTATACTCGAGAATATATGGTACATTTATTATTTTTCTCTATTATTGTTGCTACTATTACATTTATTTTACTCTATATTTATTATTATTAATACAGTGGAGTCTCACTTATCCAACGTTCTGGTTTATCCAATGCATTTTTGTAGTCAATGTTTTCAATACATCGTGATATTTTGGTGCTAAATTCGTAAATACAGTAATTACTACATAGCATGACTGCGTATTGGACTACTTTTTCTGTAAAATTTGTTGTACAACATGATGTTTTGGTGCTTAATTTTTAAAATCATAACCTGATTTGATGTTTAATAGGCTTTTCCTTAATGCCTCCTTATTATCCAACATATTTGCTTATCCAACATTCTGCCAACCCGTTTATGTTGGATAAGTGAGACTCTACTGTATATAGTTTATGCAGAATTAAATCAAAATATAAACTTCTTTCTAATAGAAATCACACACTTCATAATTATTATATATACTCGAGTATAAGCCTAGTTTTTCAGGACTAAAAAAGCCCCCCTCGGCTTATACTCGGGTGAGTATCCTGGTTGGTTTATATTTGGGTCAATTTGACCGTACCCGACAAAATGAAAAGGAGCAACAGCTCTAACACAAAAGTTGTTCAAGTCTGGTATTGGTTCCAATACATATAGGCTTCAGGGATACAGTCAATGAAAATATCTTCCAAACAGATGGTTGGTCGTGTTGCTGTATACTGGATTGAAGAAAATAATGCTGGAGCACCGCTCTCAAAAAAAGTCTTCAAAAGCAAAGTCCAAATAAAGTCCCAAGTCTACAGGGGTCCCGGGTATTTTTGACCCTGTTTCAGGGAAAAACCCCTTCTTCAGGAGTTGTTAAACTCAGCAACAATGAATTTCTATCTAAAACAAAACATAGAGTAACAAGTATTTTACCAGCAGTGTTAACAGAAGTAAAGGTAACCCATATAACAGTATTATACTTACATAGTGCTAAATGCTTTCACTGAGTGACTCTGCTTGTGGTGATTTCAACTGCGAGTAATTCTGGAGGTTCATTCAAAGGTTTTTAAAGAGTACTTGAAGGTTTAAAGGAAACAGCTAAAATTAAGTGATTCATTAAGTCCCTGAGGGGAAAAGGTTTTAAACTTAAAGATCCAGTACATTTCCCTTTGGGATAATAGTTTTTCCAAGTCCATGAAAGGTTTTTGAGAGATGCATTCCAGAGCACAAAATTTAAATGAGGTAGATGAATGTTTATATTGGGTGAAGTGTGAATATAAAAAGGGATTCTGTAGATAAATTTTTGATTCTGGATTATGTTCAGAGATTCTGATTCTCAAGGATCTGGTTGTTTTTCCGATATACCAGAGATCACAGTCACATGTCAAGAGGTAGATTACATTGCTGCTATTACAAGTAGAAAAATGTTTTAGTGTGGTGCCCACTTTGTTCCTATGATTATATATCTCCTTAGTCTTCCAAGATTGAGGACAACACTTACAGTGACCACAAGGATAATGGCCTCTCAGGGTGCTCTTCGGTGTACTAATGGGAGTGTTACTCTATGTTTTGTTTTAGATAGAAATTCATTGTTGCTAAGTTTAACAACTCCTGAAGAAGGGGTTTTTCCCTGAACAGGGTCAAAAATACCCGGGACCCCTGTAGACTTGGGACTTTATTTGGACTTTACTTTTGAAGACTTTTTTGAGAGCGGTGCTCCAGCATTATTTTCTTCAATCGAGTATACAGCAACACGACCAACCATCTGTTTGGAAGATATTTTCATTGACTGTATCCCTGAAGCCTATATGTATTGGAACCAATACCAGACTTGAACAACTTTTGTGTTAGAGCTGTTGCTCCTTTCCATTTTGTCGGGTACGGCCAAATTGAGCTTTGTACGGGGAACTGTAACAATATATGTCATTTGGACACATTTTCTTTGTACATAGACATTCGTTTGTGTGTATAGATACTTTACAAGTATTCTGGGACTTTGTATAGTGGTTTATATTTGGGTCAGCTTATACTCGAGAATATATGGTACATTTATTATCTTTCTCTATTATTGTTGCTACTATTACATTTATTTTACTCTATATTTATTATTATTAATACTGTATATAGTTTATGCAGAATTAAAGCAAAATATAAACTTCTTTCTAATAGAAATCACACACTTCATAATTACTGTATATACTCGAGTATAACCCTAGTTTTTCAGCCCTTTTTTTAGGACTAAAAAAGCCCCCCTCGGCTTATACTTGGGTGAGGGTCCTGGTTGGCTTATATTTGGGTCAGCTTATACTCGAGAATATATGGTACATTTATTATTTTTCTCTATTATTGTTGCTACTATTACATTTATTTTACTCTATTTTTATTATTATTAATACATTTATTATTTCACTCTGATCTTATGTACACTTGTGTTTAGCTGAAGCTGAAATAAATTTGCCCATCGTGATAGAATGTGGTTCTCGAAAGTAGTGAACCCTCTGATGGTGAGTGACAAGGGGAGTGCAAGAAGAAACATCCATTCATTTCAGTTTGTTGAAGTGCTCTTCAATACTTTTTTCATCCTTCACCAACAGAGACTTCTGTGCATCACGCTTCCATGTTTTACATCCAATTAGCACGACATATTCATGCATTCTATTTATCATCCTAGGGATCACACCAGTTGGATTTTAGCCATATTAAAAGAGAGAAATGTCTGTTTCGGAGAACACTTTAAAAAGGCACATAATTACATAGGCTAACTACAACTCTTTCTGTTCCCTTGCTATCTTATGGTAAGATTTAAAAGGTCAAAATGGTTTTGATTTGCATTGAAGAATGAAGAATCTAGGATGAGGGCTTTTTTTAACCTCAAATCACCATTTGTAACCTAAAACATTAGCAGAAAATATACAGTAATAGGGACTTAAACACCAGGATTTGTGGGGAAATCATAATTGTGAATGTGAGGCTAATGGTGAGGCATTTGTAGACTGGCCAGTTCTGGAAAGTGTGTGTGATGTCTTAGGGACCCTTGAGTCATGACCCCGCAGCCATTATGGATTAGACTGAAGAGGATATGGGGTTTGTGCCAACTCAGCAAGATTCTGCTCCCTTCCAGATGTTCCCTGTTGACAGTTTTAGCCCAAAGTTAATTACAAAAGCCCTTGAAACAGAGCCCGGTTCCCCGGAGAGTGCTCCTTTTGATAGGAGATTGTTTCTGAAAACATTCCGCTCTGAGAAGAATAGGAGGAAAAGCGCGAGATTAGCGGAGAGAGAGGACGCTAATTAAACCGATTCCCTTGAGAGTTTCCAGGGAGGTTCGCATCTGGCAAGTTGTTGTCTTTAGTCCAATTCCCTTGGGAAAAAGTGTTCAGGCACCTGGTTTGAGGGGTGATTCGAAGTCCCATAAAAGTTCTACGCACAGGCTGGCCATCGCGGTGTCAACATGTCAGTTGGGAAACCAACATCATCTCTAGTTCCTGCAGCGCGCTACTCTCTAGTAGACCGGGCGTTGCGTTTCGTCTCCCTGCCAAGTCTGGACTGCGATTCAGTTCCACCACGACCAACTTTGCCTTGCCTTGTTATCCTAGCCTCAGACATTGAACCTGGGACTCTTTGAAAGATCTTGCTTATTTCCCCACTCAAACTGCTTGGAAGTTTGAGTGTGTTTCGGTTATTGGATTTAAAACTTTGAACTCTAATGCTGGACATCTAACTTCATATTACTGGACTATAATTGACCTTTCCTAAAAGGACTATTACTGGACTAAATACTCTGCTTATTTTTGTTTGACTCTTTTATTTCTTTAATAAAGATATTAGATTGTTTATTGGCCTCCGTGTCGGGTTCCCAGTGCTCTCGCAGCTCAGAGGTGTCACAGTGAGCAACGATTGTGCTGGGGGTAATTAATTCTTCACTAACTAGTTTTTGGGGATGAGTTCTTTGACACCAAAATGAAAATCGGAAGAAGTGAAAGGAAAAGAAAAAGAAAGCAAACCTCATTTCTGCAGCGGCATGAAGCTTAACATACAATTGGTGAAAATACATTTTCTTCTCTCTTACGAAGCTTCCATATCTATAAAATTCAACAGAATACACCAAAAATGTGCTTGACTCAAGCAATTAATGTGTCTCTTTGCTGTGAAAGACTGAAAATTGCTTTGCTGTTTTTTTTCATGTTGCCACTTCTACAGAGGCATAAATAGAAAAACATAGTGGGGGAGATTTGTGTACTAGACAAACATATGTCTCTTGCCTTCTTGCAGCTAAGAACAAATGTATGAAACCATAGCAAGACCAATGGAAGAATGAATGAAGAACTATCATTCATCCAACTTTGCTTTGTTTGTCTGTTTCAGTCCTATAGCCCCATGTGCCCATGAAATATGAGCCAAAATTACTTGTTGCCAATACCTAGGATATATGATCTAGCTAACTACCTATTGTCCCGTCTAATCATTTTAAAATATATATACAAATGTTGTTATAAGTTCCCAAAAGGTGACAACAGTTTACAGCAGGGACTTTTCTCTGCCTCGCTTTCCAAAACTACATTTAAGATGGCTGTGTTCTCAATCTCCATTAAGTTTAGTCCCTCCCACAGCACCTTGCTTATGGTGACGATGGGGCAAAACTCCAGAGTAAAAGAATTTGTTAAGCACTTTATGTTCTCTTGGCTTTACCTAAGTTGCTTAATTGTTACGCTGAAAATTAAACTGACTGACATTTTCCAAAGCAGAAACCCCCTGACTTGAAACAGCACACCAGGTTGGTAAAATCAGCAAGCAGTTTATTGTAGAATATATGTAGACAAATAAATTATCAATCCAAAATCCAAGCTTATCCATAGAACTTCAGAAGAAAGCCAGGTCCAATATTACATACAAATCCATGAAGCAAGGCACATGCTTCCAAAAGCACAAGCAACCAAAACCGCAGAAACTCTCAGGGGAAAACTTAAACTTGACAACAACTTGATATATGGAACATGAAACACTTGGAAACAAAACCAGCAGGGTTAAAAGACATTGACTCCACTGAGATATTTGTCTCCCATGAATCATTATAAACCCTTTCTAAAAACCTAAACTGACAAAAAAGCATTCTTTCTCACTTTCCCACTAGATAACAGGTTGTTAAGTTTTGTTTGTTGCAAATGATCAGAATGCCTGAGATTCTGAAGGTTTTGCCTATGTTTACTAAAACGTTGCTTTCTCTCCAAGGTTTCACTAACACCAGCACTTGGCAAAGCAATCTCAGAATCACTTTCAGGCTGTTGCTCTGAGAAAAGCCTTGAAAGGCCTTTCCCAGAAATGTGACCTTGCTCGGGCCTCTCTTCTGAATTTAACTCCAGCCCAAAACCATCAACAGGAACATCATTCCCATCTCCATTATGCATATCAATATGAACCTCTTTCCCATCATGAACATCAGACACAATCACAGGCTGGACAGGCTAACATACAACACTGAGCTTGGGAGACATCCGAATGTTACAGGACATTAACAAAAATTATTGGTGAGCGTTTCAATTTCTAAATTCAACCCCACCTTTCCTTTTCATATGCACGAATTTTATGATTTTTTAATGATATACGATTTAAAAATGAACTTATGCACAAGTCTAGTAACTATACTCTAGCCTAGCAAACATGTGACAATAAATGTTCACAAGAACAAATAAGTAAAATAGTTTTTGGAGGAGCCTAGTTTGGAGTAGATCTAAAGCATTAGGGTTTATTTTTTAAAATATTGTTCACCTCTGTGGTTGTCCATGGCCAATGAGATGTACAACATGGAACCCAGCATTTCTTTCTGCATGGAGTGGATGGTTTGTAATGATCCTGTCTGACAATATCAGATCTTTCTGGCAGGGTGAACAAGCTGATTCAGAAGAAAAGGGTGAGGCAAAATGCCACAAATATTTACAATCCTGTCCCCCTGCCCCATATGTTTCCGAGAAGTATTACCAAGCATGCTACCAAATTGAGATTTTGGTCTCTCTTTCTCGCTCTCTGCTAGTGCTTTTCTGCTACTGAATGAAAATCTTTATCATGAGTAATTACAAGTGGTCCTGGGTAATCATCTACGACATGGTACATTGAGCTCATCTGTGTGAAACAGAGACATCGCTCACTCCCCTCCCTTTGTCATATGCATTGTTGAAACACCTCTCGACAGCATCCAGTGAATAATTCAAATGTGTTTATTACAACCTCTGGCAGAGGATCAGTGATAGCAGAGGTGGTAATGCAATAACATTTATCTCCCCATGGCATCTTTCATATACGGTATCATTCACAAAATCATTGTGAAGGTCAGGATGATCTAAGACAGCTTTTCTCAACTGTGGGTTTCCAAATACTTTTAACAGTCATCAGCTCCAGTAAGGAAATGGATAGGGATAATAGGAGATGTAGGCCAACAATATCTAGAGATTTTTGTTGGGAAGTGGAGAGAGCATGATCTAGAGCAGGGGTCCTCAAACTTTTAAAGCAGAGGGTCGGTCCACAATCCTTCAGACTGTTGAGGGGCCAAATTATCATTTGAAAAAACAACGAAAAAATGCCTATGCACACTGCATATTTGTCTTATTTGTAGCGCAAAACAACAACAACAAAAAAAGAACAATACAATATTTAAAAATGAAAACAATCTTAACCAACATAAACCTATCAGGATTTCAATGGAAAATGTGGGTCTGCTTCTGGCCAATGAGATAGTCAAGGTAATTGGGATTGTTGCTGTTGTATGCCTTCAAGTCATTTCAGAGTTTGGCCGAGCCTGAGCCTAAAATTATTTATTTATTTATTTACTGCATTTATTTACTACATTTATATCCCGCCCTTCTCACCCCGAAGGGGACTCAGAGCAGCTGTATGTACATACAATATATTATGTTATTAGCATAGCACAATATTAGCATTATATATTACTATAGTGAAATATACCACTATACCAGGGGTCCTCAAACTTTTGAAGTGGAGGGCCGATTCATGGCCTCTCAGACTGCTGAGGGGCCGAATTATCATTTGAAAAAAAAAAAAAACGAACAAATTCCTATGCTCACAGCACATGTCTTATTTATAGTGCAACCCCCCCCCCCCCACATGTATTTATTTATTTACTACATTTATACCCCACCCTCTCTCATTCCAAAGGGGACTCAGAGCGGCTTACAAGATGTATGTACATACAATATATTATATTATTAGCATAGCACAAGCCCTCGGTGGCCAAGGGGATAAAAACCTCGTAACTTGAAGGTTGGGTTGCTGACCTGAAAGCTGCCAGGTTCGAATCCCATCCGGGGAGAGTGTGGATGAGCTCCTTCTATCAGCTCCAGCTCCATGCGGGGACATGAGAGAAGCCTCCCACAAGGATGGTAAAACATCAAAACATCCGGGCGTCTCCTGGGCAACGTCCTTGCAGACGGCCAATTCTCTCACTCCAGAAGCAACTCCGGTTGCTCCTGACACGAAAAAAAAAAAAAAAGCATAGCACAATATTAGCATTATATATTACTATATTGTACTACACCATTATACCGTAATATTATTAGTAACATTACGTTTAATATATAATAATATTATTATATTATACAATATTATTACAGTATATTGTATTATTATTATTAGCTGCCCTGAGTCCCCTGTTGGGTGAGGAGGGCGGGTAGAAATGCTGTAATAAATACATCAATATTATATTGTATTGCATTATAATATTATTATCAATATTATAGGTATACACAATATATTATATTATTACCATATCATTCATTTACAATATTTCATTTACAATATTAGTAAATGAAAGAACAATACAATATTTAAAAATAAAAATAATTTTAACCAACATACTGTAAACTTATCAGGATTTCAGTGGGAAGTGTGGGCCTGCTTCTGGCCAATGAGATTGTCAAGTAGGATTTTTGTTGTTGTGCCTTCAAGTCATTTCAGACTTTGGGAGAGCCTAAGTCTAAAACTGAGGGAGGGTGGGGGCCTTAGTTTGGGGACCCCTGCACTATACTGTAATATTATGTGTAATATATAACATATAATTAATATTATTATATTGTATTATTAGTAGTATTCTATTGTATAACATTATAATATTTTTATCAATATTATATTATATACAATACAGTAGAGACTCACTTATCCAAGCTAAACGGGCCGGCAGAAGCTTGGATAAGCGAATATCTTGGATAATAAGGAGGGATCAAGGAAAAGCCTATTAAACACCAAATTAGCTTATGATTTTACAAATTAAGCACCAAAACATCATGTTATACAACAAATTTGACAGAAAAAGTAGTTCAATATGCAGTAATTACTGTATTTACGAATTTAGCACCAAAATATCATGATATATTGAAAACACTGACTACAAAAATGGCTTGGATAATCCAGAAGCTTGGATAAGCGAAGCTTGGATAACTGAGACTCTACTGTATTATGTGTAATATATAACATATAATTAATATTATTACAGTAGAGTCTCACTTATCCAACACTCGCTTATCCAACGTTCTGGATTATCCAACGCATTTTTGCAGTCAATGTTTTTAATACATCATGATATTTTGGTGCTAAATTCGTAAATACAGTAATTACTACATAGCATTACTGTGTATTGAACTACTTTTTCTGTCAAATTTGTTGTTTAACATGATGTTTTGGTGCTTAATTTGTAAAATCATAACCTAATTTGATGTTTAATAGGCTTCTCCTTAATCTCTCCTTATTATCCAACATATTCGCTTATCCAACGTTCTGGATTATCCAACGCATTTTTGTAGTCAATGTTTTTAATACATCATGATATTTTGGTGCTAAATTCGTAAATACAGTAATTACTACATAGCATTACTGTGTATTGAACTACCTTTTCTGTCAAATTTGTTGTTAAACATGATGTTTTGGTGCTTAAATTGTAAAATCATAACCTAATTTGATGTTTAATAGGCTTCTCCTTAATCTCTCCTTATTATCCAACATATTTGCTTATCCAACGTTGTGTCGGCCCGTTTACGTTGGATAAGTGAGACTCTACTGTACTACTGTTAGCCCATCAAGTTTCAGAATGTTTCATTTATCTATGAATTTTTGGAGAATTTTCAAATTTTTTATAAATACAGTAGAGTCTCACTTATCCAAGCTAAACGGGCTGGCAAAAGCTTGGATAAGCGAATATCTTGGATAATAAGGAGGGAATAAGGAAAAGCCTATTAAACATCACATTAGGTTATGATTTTACAAATTAAGCACCAAAACATCATGTTTTACAACAAATTTGACAGAAAAAGTAGTTCAATACGCAGTCATGTTATGTTGTAATTACTGTATTTATGAATTTAGCACCAAAATATCATGATATATTGAAAACATTGACTGCAAAAATGGCTTGGATTATCCAGAGGCTTGGATAAGCGAGGCTTGGATAAGTGAGACTCTACTGTAACTTAAAAAAACCTACAAGAGCTATCTTCTTGAATTTTCTATACAATGACACATGATAACAGACTATCATTCTCCCAACTTTCAGAAATATTCATACATCTACTGATTTTAGGAAAGTTTTGATAAAAAACATTTTTTTAAATTCACAACAGCTAGCTCATTGAGTGTCTCTCATATTAACCATAGAACTTTCATTTATGGATTTCCTTCCAGCCCAGCACAGAGATTTACTTACTAGAAGTATCAGCCAATCCTCGACTTTGCAGATTCCACAATCTATTGGAGCTCTGGCTAGCTGCTGCTATGGAGGACAAATCTCTCCCCTCTCCTGATTGGGGCTTTCTGATGCTGAGCAGAATTCTGGGAAATGTAGTTTAGGGCAGAGCTTTTTGCATTGTCTGGAATAGGGCTCCTCACCTTCCCAAACTACATTTCCCAGAATTCTGTGCTTTCCTTCCCAGAAAACTCTGCTTTCTCCCTGCTGCTTCCCTCTCCTAATGCTGAGAGGACATTAATTTAAAGAGGAATGGAAGCCTTTTTGGTTTTGCTTTGTTTGCTTCGGCTGAGGCTGCCAAGGTTTAGAAAATTCAACCAAAAAAGTATTGGGTAAGCTTCAATTCTTAAGTTTTTGGCACAGCCCATGCCTACCTGTTGGATATCATGTTGTAATGTGAATTTAATGAAATTCATTTCATTTTTCATTTCATTTAATTACTTATTAATCGCCCTCCATCCAGGATGCTCTAGGTGATTCACAAGCTAAATGGTAAAGGATAAAAATACATACAGTAGAGTCTCACTTATCGAACACTCACTTATCCAACGTTCTGGATTATCCAACGGATTTTTGTAGTCAATGTTTTCAATATATCGTGGTATTTTGGTGCTAAATTCATAAATACAGTAATTACTACATAGCATTACTGCATATTGAACTACTTTTTCTGCCAAATTTGTTGTCTAACATGATGTTTTGGTGCTTAATTTGTAAAATTTTATCCTAATTTGATGTTTAATAGGCTTTTCCTTAATGCCTCCTTATTATCCAACATATTCGCTTATTCAACATTCTGCCGGCCCGTTTATGTTGGATAAGTGAGACTCTACTGTACATACAAATATTGATAAAATTAACATAGATCGAAAGCTCTAGTAAAGAACCAGGTCTTAAGTGCTAGGGTAAAAGGCCCTAACTCACGCATGGCTCTCATGTAGGGTGGCAAGGCATTCCATAAGGCAGAAATTGATCCGACTTATGGGAACTAATGATAATTTTGCACAGCCCCAATGTGCAGGCCCAAAAACATGGAATATCAGTTCTTGCAAGACCACAAAATCAAGCAATTATGCATACTGACTCCCCCTTTTTTTTTAAAGGGGGGATCAGGACAAAGAGGGGCTTTGAAGGAGTGAAGCCACAGTGGTGTGATAAAAAAACATGTAACAGATAGTAGACAAAAAAACAGAGAAAATAACTGTGTAATGGGGAGACTGACTAGCCTTCGTCCAGGAGTCTACTACAACAGTTTTGCAACTACAGAACTCATTTCCAGAGCCTCGTGTGATAATTTTCCTCGTTCTGTACAGCAGTTGCTTCTGCTTAATAATAATAATAATGTTCTGTACAGCAGTTGCTTCTGCTTAATAATAATAATAATAATAATAATAACAACAACAACAACAACAACAACAACCCTTGGAAGACACCCCTTGGGCCATTTAGTCCAACCCCCTTCTGCTTTTGTTTACTAAAAACACAAGCAAAGCATCCCTGACAGATGGCCACCCAGCCTCAATGATAATAATAATAATTACAATCTGCCAACTGCAAAAGGCCACCCTACTGGGATCTGAACGCATCATCCGAAAAATACATCACACAGTCCTAGACACTTGGGAAGTGTTTGACTTGTGATTTCGTGAAACGAAATCCAGCATATCTATCTTGTTTACTGTGTCATAATAAAATAATAATAATAGTAGCACAGCAGACAAAAAACCAGTACAAGAAAACCACACTACAAACTAGAGCAGACAGCTGGCACAACAAAACATTGCATGGAAAGTTCCTTGACAAAATTGAAGGAAAAGCTGATAAGGAGAAGACCTGTCTCTGGCTCACGAATGGGACCCTGAAGAAGGAGACAGAAGGCCTGATCCTTGCAGCCCAGGAGCAAGCCATCAGAACAAAGGCAATTCAGGCCAAGATCGAAAAATCAGCTGATGACCCAAAATGCAGACTCTGCAAGGAAACCGACGAAACCATTGATCATATCCTCAGCTGCTGTAAGAAAATTGCACAGACAGACTACAAACAGAGGCACAACTATGTGGCCCAAATAGGAACTTATGCCTCAAGGACCACCTCCCAGCAGCAAAGAACTGGTGGGATCACAAACCTGCAAAAGTATTGGAAAATGAGCACGCAAAGATACTGTGGGACTTCCGAATCCAGACTGACAAAGTTCTGGAACACAACACACCAGACATCACAGTTGTGGAAAAGAAAAAGGTTTGGATCATTGATGTCGCCATCCCAGGTGACAGTCGCATTGACGAAAAACAACAGGAAAAACTCAGCCGCTATCAGGACCTCAAGATTGAACTTCAAAGACTCTGGCAGAAACCAGTGCAGGTGGTCCCGGTGGTGATCGGCACATTGGTGTTCTGCCAAAAGATTTCAGCCGGCATTTGGAAACAATAGACATTGATAAAGTTACGATCTGCCAACTGCAAAAGGCCACCCGACTGGGATCTGCACGCATTATCCGAAAATACATCACACAGTCCTAGACACTTGGGAAGTGTTTGACTTGTGATTTTGTGATACGAAATCCAGCATATCTATCTTGTTTGCTGTGTCATACTATGTTGTTGTGTCAATAATAATAATAATAATAATAATAATAATACATCACACAATCCTAGACACTTGAGAAGTGTTTGACTTGTGATTTTGTGATATGAAATCCAGCATATCTATCTTGTTTGCTGTGTCATACTATGTTGTTGTGTCAATAATAATAATAATAATAATAATAATAATACATCACACAATCCTAGACACTTGGGAAGTGTTCGACTTGTGATTTTGTGATACGAAATCCAGCATATCTATCTTGTTTGCTGTGTCATACTCTGTTGTTGTGTCAATAATAAAAATACATCACACATTCCTAGACACTTGGGAAGTGTTCGACTTGTGATTTTGTGATACGAAATCCAGCATATCTATCTTGTTTGCTGTGTCATACTCTGTTGTTGTGTCAATAATAAAAATACATCACACATTCCTAGACACTTGGGAAGTGTTCGACTTGTGATTTTGTGATACGAAATCCAGCATATCTATCTTGTTTGCTGTGTCATACTATGTTGTTGGGTCAATAATAATATTAATAATAATAATACATCACACAATCCTAGACACTTGGGAAGTGTTCGACTTGTGATTTTGTGATACGAAATCCAGCGTATCTATCTTGTTTGCTGTGTCATACTCTGTTGTTGTGTCAATAATAAAAATACATCACACATTCCTAGACACTTGGGAAGTGTTCGACTTGTGATTTTGTGATACGAAATCCAGCATATCTATCTTGTTTGCTGTGTCATACTCTGTTGTTGTGTCAATAATAAAAATACATCACACATTCCTAGACACTTGGGAAGTGTTCGACTTGTGATTTTGTGATACGAAATCCAGCGTATCTATCTTGTTTGCTGTGTCATACTATGTTGTTGGGTCAATAATAATATTAATAATAATAATAATACATCACACAATCCTAGACACTTGGGAAGTGTTCGACTTGTGATTTTGTGATACGAAATCCAGCGTATCTATCTTGTTTGCTGTGTCATACTATGTTGTTGGGTCAATAATAATATTAATAATAATAATACATCACACAATCCTAGACACTTGGGAAGTGTTCGACTTGTGATTTTGTGATACGAAATCCAGCGTATCTATCTTGTTTGCTGTGTCATACTATGTTGTTGGGTCAATAATAATATTAATAATAATAATACATCACACAATCCTAGACACTTGGGAAGTGTTCGACTTGTGATTTTGTGATACGAAATCCAGCGTATCTATCTTGTTGGCTGTGTCATACTATGTTGTTGTGTCAATAATAATAATAATAATAATAATAATACATCACACAATCCTAGACACTTGGGAAGCGTTCGACTTGTGATTTTGTGATACGAAATCCAGCATATCTATCTTGATTGCTGTGTCATACTATGTTGTTGGGTCAATAATAATATTAATAATAATAATACATCACACAATCCTAGACACTTGGGAAGTGTTCGACTTGTGATTTTGTGATACAAAATCCAGCGTATCTATCTTGTTGGCTGTGTCATACTATGTTGTTGTGTCAATAATAATAATAATAATAATAATAATAATACATCACACAATCCTAGACACTTGGGAAGTGTTCGACTTGTGATTTTGTGATACGAAATCCAGCGTATCTATCTTGTTGGCTGTGTCATACTATGTTGTTGGGTCAATAATACTAATAATAATAATAAACCTTCTCAAAGTGAAGGGAGGAGACGAAAATGTTTGTCTGAATCTACTCTGAGCAAATCCTCTGAGCGACATGTTCCTGCACAAGGTTAATATGCAGCAGAGCTATTCAGTTGCTTAGGAACCAGTTTCTAATGGTGAATGTATTATTGCCTTGCCTAAGTTTGCTCTTAGGAACCTTTGAACAGCTAGTTTTTCTGTCTTCTGTCTTAATTAACAGGCACCTACCCAAAATAAATGAAAGAACTCAATAAGGGGCAGAGGGCACTTTTGTTCATCCTTTCTGTATCTCCTCACTCATCCTCCGGGGATTTTGCTGCTTCCATGGCCTCTGTATTTCTGATGCTACTTCAGCAGTAACTAAAATCTCCTTCGACCCCTGAGGAGAAAGGAAACTTATCAAACCTGCTGAGAAAACCTCTTCGACAGAGGCAGGGTTTCCTCATGAGGCCAATAGCTACCATCATCGGGGTGAGCTCCATGGAGTGGCCACATGACCTTGGAGGTGTCTACGGACAACGCCGGCTCTTCGGCTTAGAAATGGAGATGAGCACCAACCCCTGGAGTCAGACATGACTGGACTTAATATCAGGGGAAGCCTTTACCTACCGTGTTTCCCTGAAAATAAGACAGTGTCTTATATTAATTTTTGCTCCCAAAGATGTGCTAGGTCTTATTTTCAGGGGATGTCTTATTTTTCCATGAAGAAGAATTCACATTTATTGTTGAACAAAAAAATGAACATTTATTATCTATATATATAAAAGGGTGATGGCATCAGGGCAGCGGACAAAATAACAAAACTACAGGCCCCACCAACCTCGAAATTTGACAACACAACCCATCATTCACGGCTCTAGGTTGATACAACAAAAAGAAAAGAAAAATAAAGTCCTAATTAGAGGGAGAGAAATAATAGTTTTTATCCAATTGCTGCCAGTTAGAAGGCTAAGCTCCGCTTACTTGGTCTCCTAGCAACCTACTCAGCCCAGGGGACAGGCACAGTTAGGCCTCACTTAGGCCTCTTCCACAGATTATCAGATTTTAACTGGATTATATGGCAGTGCAGACTCAAGGCCCTTCCACACAGCCATATAACCCATTTAGAATCTTATATTATCTGCTTTGAACTGGATTATCTTGACTCCATACAGCCATATAATCCACTTCTGTGTGCATACTAAACATAAAGACTACCATACCGCAGACATTCAGTACCACCACTACCTCAACAATTTCTCACCAACACCACCAGACAACGCCACAGCAACGCGTGGCCGGGCACAGCTAGTATACTATACAGTAGTTGTCATCACAAACCAACATAACCAGACAAACTGTGAATCCTATAAGAATTTCTTGTTACTACCATTATTTCCATGTACAACGCTCTATGGTACGTACATTTATCGATCCTGCATGCTCGGGAGTTCTGTTCGTTGGACATGTTTCCAAACAAAAACTTTGCTAGGTCTTCCTTTCGGGGGAGGCCTTATATTTAGCAATTCAGCAAAACCTCTACTAGGTCTTATTTTCTGGGGATGTCTTATTTTAGGGAAAACAGGGTATGTCCATGGAAAAGGGTTGCAAGGCTACTGAATATAATAATTGTTAAATTGATGGACACCGCACCAATTTTTACTACTGACCTGATCCCTCTCTAAACTTCCTACCTTGGAAAATATAAACAGCTTTTCACTTCTGGAGACACTTTTATTCTGGTCCACATTTGAATAATGTATCCAAGGCTGGGGTTAAAATTGCTGGAAGAAACATTAACAACCTTATATGCCGATGATACCACTCTGATGGCTGAAAGTGAGGAGGAGCTGAGGAGACTTATCACCAAAGTGGAAGAAGAAGGGGCAAAAGATGGGTTGCAGTTAAACATTAAAAGAAAACAAGATGATGGCAACCAGACTGATTTATAACTGGCAAATAGAGGGAGAAAATGTGGAGACAGGGACATACTTTATATTTCTAGGTGGGAAAATGACTGCAGACGCAGACTGCAGCCAGGAAATAAGAAGATG
Organism: Anolis carolinensis; assembly: GCF_035594765.1. Taxonomy (NCBI): domain Eukaryota; kingdom Metazoa; phylum Chordata; class Lepidosauria; order Squamata; family Anolidae; genus Anolis; species Anolis carolinensis. The sequence continues at coordinate 4,294,221 of NW_026943822.1, read as the reverse complement.
TTTCCTTTTTGGGAGGAGAGCAATGGCCAACGTAGAATCATAGAATCATAGAATCATAGAATCATAGAATAGTAGAGTTGGAAGAGACCTCAAGGGCCATCTAGTCCAACCCCCCGCTAAGAAGCAGGAAATCGCATTCAAAGCACCCCCGACAGATGGCCATCCAGCCTCTGCTTAAAAGCCTCCAAAGAAGGAGCCTCCACCACGGCCCGGGGGAGAGAGTTCCACTGCCGAACAGCCCTCACAGTGAGGAAGTTCTTCCTGATGTTCAGGTGGAATCTCCTTTCCTGTAGTTTGAAGCCATTGTTCCGTGTCCTAGTCTGCAGGGCAGCAGAAAATAAGCTTGCTCCCTCCTCCCTATGACTTCCCCTCACATATTTGTACATGGCTATCATATCTCCTCTCAGCCTTCTCTTCTGCAGGCTAAACATGCCCAGCTCTTTAAGCCTCTCCTCATAGGGCTTGTTCTCCAGACCCTTAATCATTTTAGTTGCCCTCCTCTGGACGCTTTCCAGCTTGTCAGCATCTCCCTTCATCTGCGGTGCCCAAAACTGGACACAGTATTCCAGGTGTGGTCTGACCAAGGCAGAATAGAGGGGGAGCATGACTTCCCTGGATCTAGACGTTATTCCCCTATTGATGCAGGCCAAAATCCCATTGGCTTTTTTAGCTGCCGCATCCCATTGTAGGCTCATGTTTAACTTGTTGTCCACGAGGACTCCAAGATCTTTTTCGCACACACTGCTGTCAAGCCAGGCGTCCCCCATTCTGTATCTTTGATTTCCATTTTTTCTGCCGAAGTGAAGTATCTTGCATTTGTCCCTGTTGAACTTCATTTTGTTAGTTTCGGCCCATCTCTCTAGTCTGTCAAGATCGTTTTGAATTCTGCTCCTGTCTTCTGGAGTGTTAGCTATCCCTCCGAGTTTGGTGTCATCTGCAAACTTGATGATCGTGCCTTCTAACCCTTCGTCTAAGTCGTTAATAAAGATGTTGAACAGAACCGGGCCCAGGACGGAGCCCTGCGGCACTCCACTTGTCGCTTCTTTCCATGATGAAGACGACGCATTGGTGAGCACCCTTTGGGTTCGTTCGCTTAGCCAATTACAGATCCACCTAACCGTAGTTTTGTCTAGCCCACATTTTACTAGTTTGTTTGCCAGAAGGTCGTGGGGGACTTTGTCGAAGGCCTTACTGAAATCTAGATATGCTACATCCACGGCATTCCCTGTATCGACCCAACTCGTAACTCTATCGAAAAAAGAGATCAGATTAGTCTGGCATGACTTGTTTTTGGTAAATCCGTGTTGACTATTAGCAATGACCGCATTTGTTTCTAAGTGTTTGCAGACCACTTCCTTAATGATCTTTTCCAGAATCTTGCCTGGTATTGATGTGAGGCTGACCGGACGGTAATTGTTTGGGTCGTTCTTTTTTCCCTTCTTGAAGATAGGGACCACATTCGCCCTCCTCCAATCTGCTGGGACTTCTCCTGTTCTCCAAGAACTCTCGAAGATGATTGCCAGTGGTTCTGAAATAACTTCCGCTAGTTCCTTCAATACTCTTGGATGTAGCTGATCTGGCCCTGGGGACTTGAATTCGTTTAGAGTGGCCAAGTGTTCCTGGACAACTTGTTTCCCTATTTGGGGTTGGATTTCCCCCAATCCTTCGTCCATTCCATGTTGCTGAGGTTGAAGATGGCTTTCTTTTTGTGAGAAGACCGAGGCAAAGAAGGCATTAAGCAGTTCTGCCTTTTCCCTATCCCCTGTCACCATCACCCCATCTACTCCTTGCAGTGGCCCTATCGCCTCCTTTTTCTTCCTTTTTCTACCAACATAAGCAAAAAAACCTTTTTTGTTGTTTTTTATGTCCCTGGCAAGCCTGAGCTCATTTTGCGCTTTAGCCTTGCGAACCTTTTCCCTACAGGAGTTGGCTATACGTTTGAATTCTTCTTTGGTGATTTCTCCCCTTTTCCACTTCTTGTGCATGTCACTTTTGAGCTTTAGCTCAGTTAGAAGTTCTTTGGACATCCATTCTGGCTTCTTTGCACTTGTCTTATTTTTCTTCTTTGTTGGCACTGTTTGCATTTGCGCCTTGAGTATTTCACTTTTGAAAAACTCCCATCCATCCTTAACTCCCTTGTTTTTTAATATCGGCGTCCATGGAATGCCGCTCAGTAATTCCTTCATTTTTTGGAAGTCAGCTCTCTTAAAGTCCAGAATGCGTGTTTGACTTGTCTTAGTTTCAGCATTCCTTTGTATTGCAAACTGCAGGAGCACATGGTCACTTGCTCCTAAGGATCCAACCACTTCAACTGTATTGATCAGGTCTTCCACATTTGTTAAGATTAGATCAAGAGTTGCTGATCCCCTTGTTGCCTCTTCTACCTTCTGGACCATAAAATTATCTGCAAGGCAAGTGAGGAATTTGTTGGACTTTGTACTCTTGGCTGAGTTTGTTTTCCAGCAGATATCGGGATAATTGAAATCGCCCATGACTACTATATCTCTTCTTTGTGCCTGTTTGGTCAGCTGTTGACAGAAGGCTTCATCAAGTCCTTCATCCTGACTCGGAGGTCTGTAGTAGACACCCACGACAAGATCTTTTTGAGTCCCGGTTCCCTTGATTCTTATCCAGATGCTTTCAAGCTGGTTTCCCGGATTACAGTCTTGCATTTCTTCTGCAACGTAACTGTTTTTGACATATAAGGCTACTCCCCCTCCTCTCCCCTTTGTTCTATTTATGTGAAAGAGGTTATAGCCCTCAATGGTTAAATTCCAGTGATGGGAGTCATCCCACCAGGTTTCAGTGATGCCTATGACATCGTATGTGTGGTGCTGTGCTAGGAGTTGGAGTTCGTCTTGCTTATTTCCCATGCTCTGAGCATTAGTGTAAAGACATGTAAGCCCCTGTGACCTCCCCTCGAACTGTTTATTTGGGATTATTGTGCTCTCTGTACTTGGTCCTTGCTGTGTTTGTGCAGCCCTCCGTTTAGCCTTACGGCGGTTCCCTGTGGTCGTGGGTAATATAGTGTTCGCCAGGCTGTTGTTCCCCTCCCCCAGTGGATTTAGTTTAAAGTGCGCCTGATGAGGTTTGTGAGTCTGTGTGCAAAAAGATGTTTTCCTACTTGTGTGAGATGCACCCCATCGCTTGCCAGTAGTCCATCCTCTTGGAAGAGTAGACCATGGTCAAGGAAGCCAAAATGCTCCTCTTGGCACCATTTTCTGAGCCAGTTATTGACCTGTACTATTTTTCCGGCCCTTGTAGAGCCATGTCCTACAACGGGGAGGAGGGATGAAAAGATCACATGTACATTATACAGTTTTAGCTTTGTTCCCAGAGCTCGAAAATCATTTGTGATCTTTTGAAAAGTATGCCTAGCGGTGTCATTGGTACCTACATGAATCAACATAAGGTGGGGAGGGTGATGGGGCTTTAGGAGCCTGCTGAGCCTCTGAGTGATATGGTGTATTTTTGCCCCCGGGAGGCAGCATGTTTCTCGAGCCATCCCATCCGGTCTGGAAATGATGGCTTCCGTTCCTCTAAGGAGGGAGTCACCTACTACCAAGACCTGTTTCCTTTGAGGATTGACAGGGTCCCTTTTGTGCAAGACAGTGTGTATGTCCCCTGAAGAGTGTTCCTGTTGAAGTGAATCATGTAGGTGTAAAGTGTTGTCCTCCTCCTCAACATCCCCAGTGCATTCATCAATGACAATCCATTGAGATACATCCGAGAGCCCATTACTCTCCCAAGGATGTTCCTGTTGCTCCTGGTCTATGATTGGGGATGGAGCATTTGCATGATTACATAAGTGTGACTGTGGTGATGCACTGTCCCTGTCAGGGCTATCCCCTGCGCATTGATCCAGGATGGTCCACTGAGTGGTATCTAAGAAACTGTGGTCCTCCACAAGATGTGTTTCCTGATTGTATGTTAATGATGTAAGAATTTCAAATCTGTTGTGTAAATGCAGCTGAGCAGAGGAGTTCTGTGGAGGCTGCCTTGTCCTGCGTCTCCTTCTATGGGTGACCTCCTTCCAAGCCTGAGGGTTGTCTACCTTTGAGTTGATCTCCCCATAAGGTTCCTGATCATGGTCTTGGTGGTGTTGGTGTGATGCAGGCTGCTGATCTACAGCAGCGTGTTGTGCAGTGTCCAAGAGGAGCTCGAGTGCCTGAATGTCCTTAAGGGTCTTAATACGGTGCTCGAGCTGTTGGATCCTCTGCTCCATCAGAGTCATCTGTTTGCATTTGGAGCAGATGTAGTTGTCTAGTTTTTGTGTGAAAAAGCGGAACATGCCACAGCTGGTGCATGTGATGGGAATGTTTTGCTTTTGTTGCATCTCTTGGTGAGCGTGGTGGCCAAGTGGGATCTTTGTACAGTTAAGTAATATGCACGCACTTTATGTGCAGACTGCAACAAACCACGTCTTTGTGTATTTGTTTATGTTGCTTTGTTTCCTGTATGTACTGCAAAGGATAGTTAGTAAAGGTGCCTTTTTGCGCGCGCCATTAGGCGCGCGCGACACTGGCAAATAAAGCTTTCCCAGAAACTCAATTAACAGGGGACAATGCCTGCTGTCAATCAACTTAAGTACCTGGCTCTCTTTCAACACAACAGTCACACAACAGTTAGACTTTGACCACAGGAGCCAAGCCCAAACTCAGTTTAAAATCTTAGCCAAATCTTAGCCAAATCCTACCTGAAGCCAGGGAGCAAAAATGTCCTCCTGCTTCCTCTGCTTCTGCGAGAACCAACTGCCCTTCTGGGATCAGGCTCTGGCAGAAACTCACACTGGCAAATAAAGCTTTCCCAGAAACTCAATTAACAGGGGACAATGCCTGCTGTCAATCAACTTAAGTACCTGGCTCTCTTTCAACACAACAGTCACACAACAGTTAGACTTTGACCACAGGAGCCAAGCCCAAACTCAGTTTAAAATCTTAGCCAAATCTTAGCCAAATCCTACCTGAAGCCAGGGAGCAAAAATGTCCTCCTGCTTCCTCTGCTTCTGCGAGAACCAACTGCCCTTCTGGGATCAGGCTCTGGCAGAAACTCACACTGGCAAATAAAGCTTTCCCAGAAACTCAATTAACAGGGGACAATGCCTGCTGTCAATCAACTTAAGTACCTGGCTCTCTTTCAACACAACAGTCACACAACAGTTAGACTTTGACCACAGGAGCCAAGCCCAAACTCAGTTTAAAATCTTAGCCAAATCTTAGCCAAATCCTACCTGAAGCCAGGGAGCAAAAATGTCCTCCTGCTTCCTCTGCTTCTGCGAGAACCAACTGCCCTTCTGGGATCAGGCTCTGGCAGAAACTCACACTGGCAAATAAAGCTTTCCCAGAAACTCAATTAACAGGGGACAATGCCTGCTGTCAATCAACTTAAGTACCTGGCTCTCTTTCAACACAACAGTCACACAACAGTTAGACTTTGACCACAGGAGCCAAGCCCAAACTCAGTTTAAATAGTGGATAAAATAGTGAAGAGTAGAGACATCACACTGGCAACAATGGTCCGCATAGTGAAAGCAATGGTATTCCCCATAGTAACCTATGGATGTGAGAGACAGCTGGACCAGCTGGATGTGAGAGACAGTTTCCAAAAAGCCTTTGACTCTTAATTTGTTGTTGGACTGATCTATCTGCCCATTTTATAATAGCCCCATTCTTGAGGTGTTGCCAACGTTATTTTGCACTTTATTGTCCATTTCAACTGTGAAATACCTTTCCTATTCCGGCACATTCTGTACTCGGTTTTATGAATTAGTCTCCAGTTTTAATATTTTAATATTGTATGCTTGATGTCGATTTTATCAATTGTTTTACTGATAATTTTTACTGATTTTATTGGTATAATTGTTTTATTGTTGTGTCATTGATATTTGATTGTTTTATCGGGCTAGGCCCCATGTAAGCCGCCCCGAGTCCCTTTGGGGAGATGGGGCAGGGTATAAAAATAAAGTTATTATTATTATTATGACACAGCAAACAAGATAGATATGCTGGATTTCATATCACAAAATCACAAGTCGAACACTTCCCAAGTGTCTAGGACTGTGTGATGTATTTTCGGATGATGCGCACAGATCCCAGCAGGGTGGCCCTTTGCAGTTGGCAGATCGTAATTTTGTCAATGCCTATTGTTTCCAAATGCCGGCTGAGATCTTTTGGCACGGCACCCAGTGTGCCCATCACCACTGGGACCACCTGCACTGGTTTCTGCCAGAGTCTTTGAAGTTCAATCTTGAGGTCCTGATAGCGGCTGAGTTTTTCCTGTTGTTTTTCATCAATGCGACTGTCACCTGGGATGGCGACATCAATGATCCAAACCTTTTTCTTTTCCACAACTCTGATGTCTGGTGTGTTGTGTTCCAGAACTTTGTCAGTCTGGATTCAGAAGTCCCACAGTATCTTTGCGTGCTCATTTTCCAATACTTTTGCAGGTTTGTGATCCCATCAGTTCTTTGCTGCTGGGAGGTGGTACTTGAGGCATAAGTTCCAATGAATCATTTGGGCCACATAGTTATGCCTCTGTTTGTAGTCTGTCAGTGCAATTTTCTTACAGCAGCTGAGGATATGATCAATGGTTTCATCGGTTTCCTTGCACAGTCTGCATTTTGGGTCATCAGCTGATTTTTCGATCTTGGCCTTAATTGCCTTTGTCCTGATGGCTTGCTCCTGGACTGCAAGGATTATTATTATTATTATTATTATTATTATTATTATTATTATTATTATTAGGAAGGCTGAGCGAAGGAAGAGAGACGCTTTTGGACTGTGGTGTTGGAGGAAAATCCTGAGCGTGCCTTGGACCTTCGCAAGAAGATCCAACCAGTCCATCCTCCAGGAAATAATGCCTGACCACTCACTGAAGGGAAGGATATTAGAATAAAAGATGAAGTACTTTGGCCACATCATGAGAAGACAGGAAAGCTCAGAGAAGAGAATGATGCTGGGGAAAATGGAAGGAAAAAGGAAGAGAGGCTGACCAAGGGCCAGGTAGGTGGATGGTATCCTTGAAGTGACTGGCTTGACCTTGAAGGAACTGGGGGTGGCCACGGCCGACAGGGAGCTCTTGCATGGGCTGGTCCATGAGATCACGAAGAGTCAGAAGAGACTGAACGAATAAACAACACACATGTGGCATGAAGACAGCTTGACAGTTGACACTACTTTAATTAACTGCCATGGCTGAATGCTATGACTTCATGGGAGATGTAGTTTTGTAAAGCACCAGCACCTTTTGTCAGAGAAGGCTCAAATCCAACATGCCTGGGCTGTGGCGCAGGCGGGAGAGCAAGCCAGCTGCAATTAACTGCAATGAATCACTCTGACCAGGAGGTCATGAGTTCGAGGCCCGCTCGGAGCCTATGTTTGTTTGTCTTTGTTCTATGTTAAAAGGCATTGAATGTTTGCCTATATGTGTAATGTGATCCGCCCTGAGTCCCCTTCGGGGTGAGAAAGAAGGGCGGAATATAAATGCTGTAAATAAATAAATAATAAATAAACATCCTGAGTTCAAAAAGGAAACAAGCAGGGATATGAGCTGGAGACATCCCCTGAGTAAGATGGCATGATTTCAAAGAACTCATATGGAAAAGCCTAAGCTCCTTTGAGCTGGGGGATTTGCCTGTATTCATTTCCAAATGGTCTGTAAGGTTATTCATTTTGTGACTCTTCCTCGTGATGATCAGTGCCTGTCATATCACTGCTGAGGCTAGCACTGATGCCATTTGCCACGCTGAGGATTCTTTCCCTCCAAGCTATGCAATTATGTCTAATCTAATATGCTGTGCATGAGACTACAGAGCTCTGGCCAGTCATGCCAACCAGCTCAGGTCAATGCCCGTTTTCCATGATTGTGGCATGGAGAGGATTGGATGAGTGGACAGAGATGAATGCCACCACGAGCACCGTTCAGGTGCTGCATTGTTTGTTCTCCCACATCCTATTAAAGGGAAAGATTCAGGTGCAGCTATGATTATTGGGATGACTGGGGAATTAATTCTACATTTATTATTTATTTACAGTATTTATATTCTGCCCTTCTTTCTCACCCCGAAGGGGACTCAGGGCGGATTACAATGAACACATATATGGCAAACATTCAATGCCAACAGACAAACAACATATATAGACAGACACAGAGGCATTTAACTTTTTTTTTCCAGCTTCACGATTCCGGCCACAGGGGGAGCTGTTGCTTCACTGACTAGTAGTGGCTGTACTTTCTCATTCCATTCCTCGTGTTTTGCTGGCAGTTTTATGATGTTGTAAATTAGTTAAATTAGGTACACTTGTTTTCTGCTGCCTTGGAGACTAGGACGCAATGGATCAATGGCTTCAAACTCTAAGTGCATCCATGCTAGGAGAAACTGCAGCAGTTTGCTTTGGCTTCGACTGGTTGGGGAAAGTGACATTTCACCCTTTCTCTCATCTCCTCCCTGTTGCATTGAGTGCAAACCTGTGCCATTTGAACTCCATCTGCAGCAATTAAAGTGATCAGAGCACAAAGAGGAATGTAAGTGGAGGAGACACGTTTAAAAGCAGTTGTAAAAGTGGGTCATTGGAGAATTAATTGGGATTTCTCTTGCCAAACTGAGACAATTGGAACATATGCAATTCTCAGCAGTTATCCCCGCTAATGTAAATTGTAAGACTGCCATTCTATACAGATGTACTTCGGCATAGATTCCATTGCACTCTTTTTTCCCCTCTCTGATTACGCTTTTATGTGTCGATAGATTTCTAACCTGCTTTTAAGGTCCACTTCCTGCACAAGGTGGCTTATAACAATAGATTAAAGGTACCCTGTTTCCCCGAAAATAAGACATCCCCAGAAAATAAGACCTAGTAGAGGTTTTGCTGAATTGCTAAATATAAGGCCTCCCCTGAAAGTAAGACCTAGCAAAGTTTGTGTTTGGAAGCATGCCCGCCAAACAGAACACCAGAGTATGCGGGATTGGTAAATGTACCATTATTTCCATGTATATGGAAATAATGGTACTAACAAGAAATTCTTGATAGGATTCACAGTTTGTCTGGTCTTGCTGGTTTGTGATGACAACTACTGTACAGTATATAATAAATGTTCATTTTTTTTTGTTCAACAATAAATGTGAATTCTTCTTCATGGAAAAATAAGACATCCCCTGAAAATAAGACCTAGAGCATCTTTGGGAGCAAAAATTAATATAAGACACTGTCTTATTTTCAGGGAAACACAGTAGGTAAAGGTTTCCCCTGACATTAAGTCCAGTCATGTCTGACTCCAGGGGTTGGTGCTCATCTCCATTTCTAAGCCGAAGAGCCGGCGTTGTCCGTAGACACCTCCAAGGTCATGTGGCCACTGGCATGACTGCATGGAGCGCCGTTACCTTCCCGCCGGAGCGGTACCTATTGATCTACTCACATTGGCATGTTTTCGAACTGCTAGGTTGGCAGAAGCTGGAGCTAACAGCGGGCACTCACTCCGCTCCCGGGATTTGAACCCGGGACCTTTTGGTCTGCAAGTTCAGGAAAGAACCATCCAAATTCTCTTTTTCTCTCCTGTCCCCTTTTGAGAGCCACTTGATCCTTGTGGAAAGTTGCATGCTTTCAAAATGTAAGTATTGAAATCAAGTTGAATGCTTTGAATACATCTTCCTTTGCCAAGTCAGTTTCTCCCTCCCTCCTCTCATCTGTTCTCCCCCCTTTTTTTAAAGGAGATTACACAAAGTGGACAAATCTCTCTGGCAGTGTCCTTACTGCTTACTCCTTCCTTCCTTCATGCATCCATGAGCAGATAAATTGTAGCACAAGCCCAGGAGGGTGATTCAGGCAGCAGCCTGTCGGGATGAGGGGTGCATGTGTTTTGCAAAGCACTGTTTAAAAGTACAACTTTTGACGCATAGCCAACATCCACTTGAGCTCATCGGATAACAGAATAGGGCTGAGAAGAGCCTTTTCCGGTGTTGAATTCAGAAAATAAAGGAATATCTATATATATAAAAGGGTAATGAAATTTCGGCCTAGGACAAAACAACAAAACTACACATCCCAGAAACACTAAACTTGGCGGCACAACCCCTCATCCACGCCTCTACGTTCATACAACAAAAAGTAAAGAAAAATAAAGTCCTAATTAGAGGGAGAGGAATAATTGTTTTTATCCAATTACTGCCAGTTAGAAGGCTAAGCTCTGCCCACTTGGTCTCCTAGCAACCCACTCAGCCCAGGGGACAGGTAGAGTTAGGCCTCACTTAGGCCTCTTCCACACTGCCTATAAAATACAGATTATCTGATTTTAACTGGATTATATGGCAGTGCAGACTCAAGGCCCTTCCACACAGCTATATAACCCATTTATAATCTTATATAATCTGCTTTGAACTGGATTATCTTGACTCCACACTGCCATATAATCCACTTCAGTGTGCAGTCAGACACAACTGGACTTAATGTCAGGAGAAAACCTTTACCCTTTAGCTTAACTACCACCAATTCCTCAATACAGTAGAGTCTCACTTATCCAACGTAAACGGGCCGGCAGAACGTTGGATAAGCGAATATGTTGGATAATAAGGAGAGATTAAGGAAAAGCCTATTAAACATCAAAATAGGTTATGATTTTACAAATGAAACACCAAAACATCATGTTAGACAACAAATTTGACAGAAAAAGTAGTTCAATACACAGTAATGCTATGTAGTAATTACTGTATTTACGAATTTAGCACCAAAATATCACGATGTATTAAAAACATTGACTACAAAAATGTGTTGGATAATCCAGAACGTTGGATAAGCGAGTGTTGGATAAGTGAGACTCCACTGTACTTTATTTCCCTTACCACCATACTTCGCCACAGCAACGCGTGGCCGGGCACAGCTAGTAATATATATAATACTAGCATTATGCTATACTAATAATATCATATATTGTATATATCACTTATCCAACATAAACGGGCCGACAGAACGTTGGATAACGTTGGGCCAGGCTGTGGCGCAGCAGGCTAGTCTCACTATATTACAATATTACTTTGCTATGTTTCTCAAACTCACCACATTAGGGCTCCCAATTAGGACTTTCATAGTAGATAAAATTCTGCAAAGTTGTCAGCTTAGTCTTTGGGATGGTGTCGCTATGGGCAGAAAGTCAGGAAAATCCTGGTTATCCTCCTGTCAAGAGTCAGTGGTTTGGAAAGGTCCTGCCAAGTCCTTGGTCTGGGGCTGTGTGCCAGGTTCAGAGGATACTTGTTTCACCAGGATATTTGTTTTCAATCCAGCCCTTACTCAATTCCTCTGGATTTCTCGTTTCATTCTGCTTATACCGATGAGACGAGAAAGAAAAACACTATCTGATCTGTGTGAATCTGTCTATGTGGTTGATTTAATTGCCTCCAAGATGAAACATTCTTTTGCTCCCAACTTTGGCAGATGTGATCTCTTAGTAGAGGAGTAGAACACCTCACAATTACATGCCCATGGGAGGAAAAGCATTGATATTAAGAGCTGCTAGAAAACTGCTAAAGCTCTCACTGAAAGGAAGTTGTAATAATGAGTAAAATTGTGGGTTTTGAAGAATAAATAATAAAAAAGAACAAAGTTTCAGTAATGGAAACAAATGGTGTACCAAAATAGGTTTTCAAGATCTCACTCACAGCTCGTTTCAGCCTCTTAAGCATCATATCACACTAGCTCACAAAGAATGCAGTTAAAATATTTGCTAAGTACATAAATGTAAAATTACAAAGCCTATTTTGGCTCATGATTGCATTTGCTACCCAAACCTTTGCTCTGCTCAAAATGTGAAAGGCGCTTTTCCAGGAACATAAGTGCCTTTCCTACCTCTTCCCATATCTGTCTGAACTTAATACAGCCACTTGTTTCCATTTGGACTGTTTTATGACTATATGTATGGAATAGCATTGTGAGCCTTTTCTTTAAAAAAAAAATTCTAGAGGCAAAATAAGACAGCATGTCTACTCTACTCAGACACCATTAAAATAAACCTTCCAGCCATAGTCTAGTTCTGATCATTGGTAATAGCAGTCCTGATTGGCAGAGACCATAGGATGCCTCCGTGCTCCTACTATTTCTTGACTCTATTTAGTAGAGTTGTGCACAGAATTCGTTTCTCCCATTTCGTTTGTTATTTCTTACTTTTGTTACCTTTGGGAGCATGGAACAGGAAGCCCCCTCCCCCCCAAAAAAGAACGAAAATCAGCTCAACATGAAAGCAAGTGAAACCGGTTACCAGTTCCTCGCCTGCTTTACACGGCACTACTCAATCAGCTTCGCTGAGATCTGCGACGTGATCTTTCCCTCAGAGCCCTGCCTGATGCACCCCAAGGCAGCGTGAGCACTGGAAACCAAACAGAGACCAATAATCATATAATATCTTTATTAAAACAATAATAAATTCAGGAAAGAATAAGTGGAAAGGATGAGTGAGCAACAGTCCTTTAAGAAATGATATGAATTAGTCCAAAGAGTTGAAGAGATATGTCCAATATTGTTGTCCAAAGTCCAGAAACCGAAACACGCTTAAAACTGTTGGGAATTTCTTGAGCGGGGAAACAACAAGAAAGCAGGAGGGAATAACAAGATCCAAAGTCACTAGGAAGTCTTGGATTTCAAGGCAGGCAGAAGACGAAGCTAAAAGCAATCTGGATTCGGGAGTCGCGGCTCGGCTTGGCCGCCAGGAACAGGAGACTTGGCTTGGTGAAATCAGGGAACTGGAAATGGTGAAGTGTTCTCAGAAGTTGCTACGTTGACACCACGAATTGTTCACAGTGCAAGACACTTTTGTGGAACTTAGATCTAATCACAGCGAAGGGAAACCAACTCCCCAAAGGTTCCCAAGGGAATCTCCTATCCATTATCCCCTCTAGATGCCAAACGTTGACTCCTTCAAAGATCCTGTTTTTCTGATCTCTGTTGATGCAAAAACTCCCTTCTGTTAAAGGATACATTCCCTGGGGGACTCAGGACATCTGGTTCTGCCACGGGAGTAGTGTTTTCAGTATCTCTCCCAATTAAGGAAGCATCGGAGCTATCCACAGCTGGGGTCTGTAGTTGGAAGGAGCTCGGAGAACTGGGCAAAAAGGTCAGAATAAGCTTCATCCTGGTCAAAGTTCATTTCTGAACCAGGTTCAGAACCCAAAGGTGGCTGGGGTATAACACTGCCTGTTGGGCCTCCGTACGCCTCGCCTGCTGCCTGCCAGCCTCGCCTCACCTCGCCCACCATGGCTTGTCTCCTCTGCAGACAGAGGGGAAAGCATCACAGGAAGAGTGATATCTTAAGCCCTTTCTTTAAAACCAGGTCTCTTCTGCAGATTGAGGGGAAAGCATCACAGGAAGAGTGGTATCTTAAATAATTCTAATGCTTTTAATCCATGTCATAATGAAAGATCTAGCCCTAAAACTGAGGGGAAGGGGAACCTGGGGAAGCCCGTCCATTGCCACTAATGGACCGAATTTTTTTGGGTTTTCGTTCGCAGAACAAGAACACTCATTTGGAAAGGTGCCTGTTTTCGGGAGGTGTTGTCAGGGATTCCTCTTCTTCAGAAGAGGAAGGGGAGCAGGAAAGTGTTCATGAATCTGAGGGTGAGTTGGAGTCTGAGGAAGAGACTTTGCTAGTACCCTCATTCCAGGAGAGGCGAAAGGAAACAGAGCAAAAATGCAGCTGAGTAATTAGGAACTGCCCTAATAGCTGTTAGGGGACTCAGGGCTATCAAAACCGAAGCAGGTGCAGCCAGCTCTTGCTGGTAACAAACTGACTCTAATACCTTCACTCTCTGTGTGCCTGCTCCAAGTCTGCATCTGGATTTATGCCTGTTTCTTTGTCTGAAGTAAGACTTCATGGCTTTTTTTTTTTTTGCATTATTTCACCGAGTGTACTGTACTTTATGTTTTTCTGAAGAAAAGCAGTTTTCATTTGCTTACCACAGTGTCTTAAGGCTGTCCTTGAAAGACAAAACAGGACAGGTGTGTGAAAACTAAAACGGGGGGCTTTCAAATGAAACAAACAGAAACACATTGTGATTCTATATAAATACACAAGCCTACTATTTAGTGGGTGACTTTCATTGACCATTGTGGAAAGGAACAGAAAGCAAAACAAAGGTGGTGGCACTGGCAATAGAGTGTCTCATCCTAAGGAACAATGTAGACACTTCTCTGTCTGGTTCATGGATCATCAGAGGCACAAAACCAACAGCCAAAGGCATGTGCTTACTAGTGGACAGACAATCCGCATATACAGCAATAGTAAATAAATGAAGAAAACATACAATAGATTTTGCTGAGCCTTGAGCTGAATGGCATTGACAATGGTACTGATTCATTTCATTTTTTTTCTTTTTCATGGTAACCAGCTGGATAGAATTAAACAATACAATAATTAAGAATAAAATTAAGACAATAAGAGGGTGCATCCCATTTGAGAAAACTTATTGAAAAATGTACAACATAAGAGAGTGGCCATGGACTAGGAAATTCCAATTCAAGTTATTATTGCCATTCTATTTTGATTAATTGATTTGTGTAATTTATATTATTCTTCAATATATTTGCAATCTGTTATCCTTTTACAGGATAGAGTACACATGCCCACTTTCTAAAAGTGACATTTCCTACTGTCACACCAAGAAAGATAACTTAAAGAGAAATGCATTTGAAACCATCTGGACTTTCCCAGTTCACATCTAGATTTTAATAATAGACTGAAGATGTTATTGAAACTTGAACAGCCAGCTCTTGCTCTCAGCTGGGATTTGGTACCATGGGTGCTCAAGTCCAATTACTATAGCGGTATAGCAAAATGGCAAAAGTTTGCTATTTAATTTTTTTTCCAGGGGATGGATGTTTTCAAGTCATGGATGAATGAAGCCATAGACACCAAATCTGAGTAGATGGAGGGCTGACCATATTTCTCAACTGAAATATGAGTCTACCTTGAATAAGAGGCAGTTTACATCATGGAACTGGTATGTTGGCAATACACTGCAAAAAAGTCTTCTCCTAATGATCATCTATATATATAAAAGAGTGATGGAATCAGGGCACCAGACAAAACAACAAAACTACAAGCCCCCCAACCTCGAAATTTTACAACACAACCCATCATTCACGGCTCTAGGTTGATACAACAAAAGAAAAGAAAAATAAAGTCCTAATTAGAGGGAAATGAATAATTGTTTTTAACCAATTGCTGCCAGTTAGATGGCTAAGCTCCGCCCACTTGGTCTCCTAGCAACCTACTCAGCCCAGGGGACAGGCAGACTTAGGCCTCAGGCCTCTTCCACACTGCCTATAAGACACAGATTATCTGATTTTAACTAGATTATATGGCAGTGTAGACTCAAGGCCCTTCCACACAGCTATATTACCCATTATAATCTTACTAGCTGTGCCCGGCCACACGTTGCTGTGGCATTGTCTGTGGTGTTGGTGAGAACTTGTTGAGGTAGTGATGGTATTCAATGTCTGTTGTATGGTTGTCTTTATGTTTAGTATGCATTTGGTTGTTTGTGTATTGTGTAAGTGGTGAGGGTAGAGGAGGTCTATGTCCCTGCGTAGTAGTGTATAGTTTTTATATGTTGTCCATGTGTTGTGAATGCTTGGATTGTGTCCTGCTGCATAGTAGAAAGGGTTGGGCTGGATTGCCCTTAGGGGTCTCTGCAAACTATTGGATTCTATGCTTCTATTATTATTATTATTATTATTATTATTATTATTATTATTATTATTATTATTATTATTATGACACAGCAAATAAGATAGATATGCTGGATTTCATATCACAAAATCACAAGTCGAACACTTCCCAAGTGTGATGTATGACTGTGTATGATGTATGATGTGTGACTGTGTGATGTATTTTCGGATGATGCGTGCAGATCCCAGTTGGGTGGCCTTTTGCAGTAGACAATGTAGACTTTCATGGCCGGGATCACAGGGTTGTTGTATGTCTTTCGGGCTGTGTGGCCATGTTCCAGAAGCATTCTCTCCTGACGTTTCTCCCACATCTATGGCAGGCATCCCCAGAGGTTGTGAGGTATGTTGTCGAAGGCTTTCATGGCCGGGATCACAGGGTTGTTGTATGTCTTTTGGGCTGTGTGGCCATGTTCCAGAAGCATTCTCTCCTGACGTTTCTCCCACATCTATGGCAGGCATCCCCAGAGGTTGTGAGGTATGTTGTCGAAGGCTTTCATGGCCGGGATCACAGGGTTGTTGTATGTCTTTCGGGCTGTGTGGCCATGTTCCAGAAGCATTCTCTCCTGACGTTTCTCCCACATCTATGGCAGGCATCCTCAGAGGTTGTGAGGTATGTTGTCGAAGGCTTTCATGGCCGGGATCACAGGGTTGTTGTATGTCTTTCGGGCTGTGTGGCCATGTTCCAGAAGCATTCTCTCCTGACGTTTCTCCCACATCTATGGCAGGCATCCTCAGAGGTTGTGAGGTATGTTGTCGAAGGCTTTCATGGCCGGGATCACAGGGTTGTTGTTTGTCTTTCGGGCTGTGTGGCCATGTTCCAGAAGCATTCTCTCCTGACGTTTCTCCCACATCTATGGCAGGCATCCTCAGAGGTTGTGAGGTATGTTGTCGAAGGCTTTCATGGCCGGGATCACAGGGTTGTTGTATGTCTTTCGGGCTGTGTGGCCATGTTCCAGAAGCATTCTCTCCTGACGTTTCTCCCACATCTATGGCAGGCATCCTCAGAGGTTGTGAGGTATGTTGTCGAAGGCTTTCATGGCCGGGATCACAGGGTTGTTGTTTGCCTTTCGGGCTGTGTGGCCATGTTCCAGAAGTATTCTCTCCTGACGTTTCGCCCACATCTATGGCAGGCATCCTCAGAGGTTGTGAGGTATGGAGAGACTAGGCAAGGAAGGTAAATATATATCTGTGGAGAGTCCAGGGTGTGACACACAGATAGATACTTTCATAAAAACTCCAACATCCAATACGGTTGCTGTTGCCCACTTTTGGTCTAAAACTATTTAGTTGCTTGTGATTTCCTTTTTTTCATCATTTAATAATAATAATAATAATAATAACTTTATTTTTATACCCCGCCCCATCTCCCCGAAGGGACTCGGGGCGGCTTACATGGGGCCTTGCCCAATGCAACAACATAATAACAACAAATATCCCAACAATCAAACATCAGCATCAATAAAAACAGTCATAAAAATCCACATACAGCATAAAGTGTTAAAAACAGGAGACTAATACACGGATCTGGGCCAAAGTGCAGAATATTTCAAAATAGGGAGAGGTAGTTTCACAGCTAAAATGGTCAATCAAGTGCAATGTAATATGGCAAAGCATCAACGATGGAGCTATTGTTGAATGGGCAGATAAATCAAACCTACAACGATTAAAATGATTTTAAAATGTATTTGTTATGCAATGCTTTTGACACGAAATAAATAAAAACTCTAACCATCACCCAAGTCAAAAAAGAAGCCCAATCAAAGCCCTGACAGACCGTGCACAAAGAATGTGCGAACCTCACCTCCTCCAAGGTGAACCGAACCACCTAAAATGGGCTCTACAGGCCAATGGATACTCCACCACAGACATCAGAAGAGCTGCCAGGCCAAGAACAAGCCATGAGAGTCAAGACAAAGATCCACCCAGAGGAGTTCTTTCCAGACATCAAGGAACCACTGGCCGCATAGGCAAACTGATGAAGAAGCACAACCTACAAACCATCTACAGACCCACTAAGAAAATCCAACAAATGCTACGGTCAGCGAAGGACAAGAGGGATCCTCTCTCCTCTGCAGGAGTCTACCGTAGACCATGCAGTTGTGGACAAGTCTACATAGGGACCACCAAACACAGCATTGCCCAAACACGAGTCAAAGAACATGAAAGGCACTGCAGACTCACTCAACCAGAGAAATCAGCCATAGCAGAGCACCTGATGAACCAGCCTGGACACAGGATATTATTTGAGAACATTGAAATGCTTGACCACTCCAACAACTATCATGTCAGACGATACAGAGAAGCCATTGAAACCCACAAGTGTGTGGACAACTTCAACAGGAAAGGAGGAAACCCTGAAAATGAACAAAATCTGGCTGCCAGTATTAAAAGACTCCAAAATCAGAACAGTAAATAAGAAGCAACACTCTGAGGGCAGAGGAGCCCCAGGGATGGCTAATGACTCTGAACAAAGGATGCCCCCCAGGCAAGAGACACACTTCACACAGAGAACCCTCATGACCTACTGAACATATTGCAGGTATTTCTGGGAAGGGGCCTTGATTTTGGGAGTTGTAGTTCACCTCCATCCAAAGACCACTGAACCCAACCAATGATAAATCTAGACCAAACTTGGCACACAGACTGAATATTGCCTGCTGTGGATACTGATAGATATTTCGGGGCAATTGTCCCAGGAATCTGGAAGTTGCAGTAGTTCACCCCCATCCAGAGAGTACTGCACCACACCTGGTACACACGCCCAAAATGGCCAACTTATAATACTGGGCAGGGTTTGGGGAGGATTCAGCCACAATTCTGGGAATTGTAGTTCACCCACTCCAAACAGAATACATAACATTAAAAGACAAATAATACCATTCTCAAATGACCTGGGCACTGCCGGGTCCCCAAGCTAGTAAAAAATAAAATACAGTAGAGTCTCACTTATCCAACATAAACAGGCCAGCAGAATGTTGGATAAGCGAATATGTTGGATAATAAGGAGAGATTAAGGAGAAGCCTATTATACATCAAATTAGGTTATGATTTTACAAATGAAGCACCAAAACATCATGTTAGACAACAAATTTGGCAGAAAAAGTAGTTCAATACGCAGTAATGCTATGTAGTAATTACTGTATTTATGAATTTAGCACCAAAATATCACGATATATTGAAAACATTGACTACAAAAATGCGTTGGATAATCCGGAACGTTGGATAAGCGAGTGTTGGATAAGTGAGACTCTACTGTAAATAAAAAATCTAAATAGAGTCTAAGTATGTAATATGTGTCACTTTGTACACCAGTCGAGCACATGCAGGATTTTTTTTTCATGTCAGGAGCGACTTGGGAAACTGCAAGTCGCTTCTGGTGTGAGAGAATTGTCCATCTGCAAGGACGTTGCCCAGGGGACGCCCAGATGTTTGATGTTTTACCATCCGATGGAAGGCTTCTCTCATGTCCTCGCACAGGAAGCTGGAGCTGACAGAGGAACCTCACCCGCTCTCCTTGGATTCGAACTGTCAACCTGTTGGTCAGCAGTCCTGCAGCACAACTGGTTTAACCCATTGCGCCAATGGAGGATGAGAGATGGGACTGGCATACGTGATAATGGTAATATCTGACTGTTCCATGGATTTGGGAGGATGTTCCTGAAGCACCACTGCCAACAACCAATTGTTGCCCTTGGCAACTAGAGAAAAGACAAAAGCAAGAAGAAGCTACCTGAACAGCAGGAAGAGGATCACAGCTTGGATAAGAGAGACACAATCTGTCATTTAACTGTGGGAAACGACATATTGTTCACAGACAGAACCGCTCCTTTGGGAGAACTGACCAGAAAAATGAATTCCTAGAAAAGGATGAAAGAAGAGAGGAGAACGGCTCCATTTCGTATACAGAGCAGGTACTTTTCTTTTGAAGAACAATTCTGTTCTGAAATTATTTCCTCTCATTCCCACAAGAACGTTTGATGTAACATTATTCGTAGTCATCTCCTGCAATATTAAAATCACTCAGGAAAAAAATTCCAGAGGCTGTCTGTGCGGCATATTCATGCCTGTTTTCCGATTAATTTTCTTTCTTTTTTAAAATTTATTTTAAATAAATTTATTTACAGTAGAGTCTCACTTATCCAAGCTAAACAGGCCGGCAGAAGCTTGGATAAGCGAATATCTTGGATAATAAGGAGGGATTAAGGAAAAGCCTATTAAACATCAAATTAGGTTATGATTTTACAAATTAAACATCAAAACTTCATGTTATACAACAAATTTGACAGAAAAAGTAGTTCAATATGCAGTAATGTTATGTTGTAATTACTGTATTTACGAATTTAGCACCAAAATATCATGATATATTGAAAACATTGACTACAAAAATGGCTTGGATAATCCAGAGGCTTGGATAAGCGAGGCTTGGATTAGTGAGACTATACTGTACATACATACAAGATGTGGTGAGGTTGGTCATTAATTTCTCCTCATTTGTGTCCCGGAATCTATATATATAAAAAGGTAATGAAATTTCGGCCTAGGACAAAACAACAAAACTACACATCCCAGAAACACTAAACTTGGCAGCACAACCCCTCATCCATGCCTCTACGTTCATACAACAAAAAGAAAAGAAAAATAAAGTCCCAATTAGAGGGAGAGGAATAATTGTGTTTTATCCAATTGCTGCCAGTTGCAAGGCTAAGCTCCGCCCACTTGGTCTCCTAGCAACCCACTCAGTCCAGGGGACAGGCAGAGTTAGGCCTAACTTAGGCTTCTTCCACACTGCCTATAAAATACAGATTATCAGATTTTAACTGGATTACAGTATATGGCAGTGTAGACTCAAGGCCCTTCCACACAGCTATATAACCCATTTATAATCTTATATTATCTGCTTTGCACTGGATTATCTTGACTCCACACTGCCATACAATCCACTTCAGTGTACATTTTATATAATCCAGTTCTAAGCAGATAATATAAGATTATAAATATAATATGTAATAATTACTGTGATATAATAATACAGAGCAATATAATCTCTAAAATCAGGACAGTAAATAAAAACAACACTCTGAAAGCATAAGCCACAGCAACGCGTGGCCGGGCAAAGCTAGTTCTTTATAAATTCCTAAATTTATATATATTAGCATTATATATTACTATCTGGTACTATACTATACATTTAATATATAATTAATATTATTATACCATATTATTATATTGTATTATTATTATTAGCCGCCCTGAGTCCCCTATTGAGTGAGAAGGGCGGGGTAGAAATACTGTAATAAATAAATAAATATTGTATTGTATTACATTATAATTTTATTATCAATATTATATGTATACACAATATATCATATTATAAATATTCCTATATTTCAGGGAGTTTTTTTTTTAATTTAGTGTCGAATATTTTTTGAGTTGTTTCATGAATCACGGTCCAATATTCCTTAGCTTTTTTACATTTCCACCAAATATGTTGGTATGTGCCTTCTTTTTCTCCACATTTCCAACATTTGGTGTTCATACTTTTATTAATCATGCCTAATTTTTTGGGGGTGATATGCCACCTGTAAAACATTTTCATCCAATTTTCTTTTAATGGGTAGGCATATGTGAATTTGAGTTTCCTGCCCCAGCAGGCTTCCCATTCCTCCATTTGTATCGATCTTCCTAAATCTTTGGACCATTTCATCATATTATTTTTAACCAGTTCCATTTCTGTATTCCATTCAAGTAAAATTGTATAGATCTTTGAAATTAGTCTTCCTTCTGAAAATAGAATTTTATCCCATAGATTATTTTTCTCCATAAAACCCTTTGTCTTATCTTTCCTGTTATATGACCATCATCCCACGTTCTTTGCTAATTAACTTAATAATAATAATAATAATAATAATAATAATGATAATAATAATAATAATAAAACAAGTACTTTTTATTCTTACAAGTAAAACAAGCAGTCAAAGAAGAAAAACATGCCTTGGCAGAATATGTCAAGCAAAGTGAAGAACCTGCTTTGATTGAAGTCAAAAATCAGAAACTCCTCAAAGCACAGCAGACAAAAAACCAGTACAAGAAAACCGCACTACAAACTAGAGCTGACAGCTGGCACAACAAAACATTGCATGGAAAGTTCCTTGACAAAATTGAAGGAAAAGCTGATAATGAGAAGACCTGTCTCTGGCTCACGAATGGGACCCTGAAGAAGGAGACAGAAGGCCTGATCCTTGCAGCCCAGGAGCAAGCCATCAGAACAAAGGCAATTCAGGCCAAGATCGAAAAATCAGCTGATGACCCAAAATGCAGACTGTGCAAGGAAACCGACGAACCATGGATCATATCCTCAGCTGCTGTAAGAAAATTGCACAGACAGACTACAAACAGAGGCACAACTGTGTGGCCCAAATGATCCATTGGAACTTATGCCTCAAGTACCACCTCCCAGCAGCAAAGAACTGGTGGGATCACAAACCTGCAAAAGTATTGGAAAATGAGCACGCAAAGATACTGTGGGACTTCCGAATCCAGACTGACAAAGTTCTGGAACACAACACACCAGACATCACAGTTGTGGAAAAGAAAAAGGTTTGGATCATTGATGTTGCCATCCCAGGTGACAGTCGCATTGACGAAAAACAACAGAAAAAACTCAGCCGCTATCAGGACCTCAAAGACTCTGGCAGAAACCAGTGCAGGTGGTCCCGGTGGTGATGGGCACACTGGGTTCCATGCCAAAAGATCTCAGCCGGCATTTGGAAACAATAGACATTGACGAAATTACGATCTGCCAACTGCAAAAGGCCACCCTGCTGGGATCTGCGCGCATCATCCGAAAATACATCACACAGTCCTAGACACTTGGGAAGTGTTTGACTTGTGATTTTGTGATACGAAATCCAGCATATCTATCTTGTTTGCTGTGTCATAATAAAATAATAACTTTATTTATACCCCGCCACGCCTGGTTGGAGGTGCCTCGATGGCGCCCCCTAGAGGATGGCGCCTTCAGCAACTGCCTACTTCGCCTAATGGTTGAACCGCCCCTGCTAAGATGTTCCCAAGAATGCAGTCTATTATAGCAGCCTAGCTCCACCCCAGCTTGATTTCTGTGTCATTGAAATAATGAGATGGAAATCTAGGAACAGAATTTTATATTATAGGAGTTATTTGGATTCAGAACACCTTGGTGCCATTTTCGGCAATGTCTGAGCGTGAGATATGTAGACTGTAGATAATCAGAACTCTTCAGCCCTCAGGGCTGCTAATCCAGCCCCATTCAACTCACTTTTTGAAATAAAAAAGGAAGAAAGAACAAATCAATCATAGTAGCATTACAGAGCAAACCTTTGATTGTCTTCTTGTTCAGGAATAAAGATGTGTTTTGGGGGGAAGTGCGGGAGAGAGAATAGGGAAAGATGTTTTGAACACAAAGAGATTCTCCCAAGTCAAGAGAAGTGCTACTGCTTGAGTTGATTTATTGATTGCAAAGGTTGCTGTCTTCTGGGTTGGGTTGCCTATTGTTTTTCCAGAATTGCCAACTCAATTTTTTAGATTGTAATGTAAAGAGCCCCAGTGCAAACCAGAAAATTTGGAAAATTCACATATTCCAAAGTGGTCATGATTACCCACACAGTTAAGAAAGATAGAACATAAGATGCTAGAATTAATGGCTCCTCTGGCATGTATACAAGGATGCGTCAAAACCTCTCAGAAGAAAGAGAGGGAGAAACAAAAGCAACACAATCTAAACTTCATTCACAATCTATACTTCACTTAGAGCACTTTGATCAGCCCATCCTTATGTTTTATTGCTGCGTTTTAACTTTGTCTTATTAATGCTTTGATTTTAATCGTATGTTTTAATTTTTCATTCATGCGTTTTCGGTATTTGATGTTTTATCTCAGCGGCTTTCGATACCATCGACCATGGTATCCTTCTGGGACGGCTCTCCGGGATGGGCCTTGGGGGCATGGCTCTGTCGTGGCTTCAGTCCTTCCTGGAGGGCCGTTCCCAGTTGGTGAAGCTGGGGGACACCTGCTCAGACCCCTGGCCTTTGACCTGTGGGGTCCCGCAAGGTTCCATTCTGTCCCCCATGCTTTTTAACATCTACATGAAACCGCTGGGAGAGGTCATCCGGAGTTTTGGAGTTCGGTGCCATCTCTACGCAGATGACACTCAACTCTACTACTCCTTTCCACCGAACTCCAAGGAAGCCCCCCAGATACTGAACCAGTGCTTGGCAGCTGTGATGGGCTGGATGAGGGCGAATAAGCTGAAGCTTAATCCCGACAAGACAGAGGTCCTCCAGGTCAGTCGTATGTCCGATCGGGGTATTGGGTGGCTACCTGTGCTTGACGGGGTCGCACTCCCCCTGAAGGCGCAGGTCCGCAGTTTGGGGGTCCTCCTGGACTCAGCACTGACGCTTGATGCTCAGGTGTCGGCCATGGCCAGGAGGGCCTTTGCACAATTAAAACTTGTGCGCCAACTGCGACCTTACCTCGTGAAGTCTGATCTGACCACGGTGGTCCATGCCTTAGTTACCTCTAGACTGGACTATTGCAATGCACTCTACGTGGGGCTGCCCTTGAAGACGGCCCGGAAACTCCAACTAGTTCAACGTTCGGCAGCCTTGGAGCAAATTATAGGGAGCGGTCAACCCTCCTGCTTAAGGAGCTCCACTGGCTGCCGTTCACCTTCCGGACCCAATTCAAGGTGCACGTGATCACCTACAAAGCCCTGAACGGTTTGGGACCCTCCTACCTTAGGGATCGCCTCTCCCCCTACGAACCTGCACGATCTCTTCGTTCGTCGGGGGAGGCCCTCCTCTCGCTCCCACCTCCGTCACAAGCACGGTTGGTGGGGACGAGAGAGAGGGCCTTCTCCGTGGTGGCCCCCCGGCTCTGGAACTCGCTCCCCAGGGAAATCAGGCAAGCCCCCACCCTGGTAGCATTCAGAAAGAGCTTGAAAACCTGGCTCTTTACTCAAGCCTTTAGATAAAGATTGCTCATCCAGAAGCAATCTGAATCTGTGACCATTCTTGTACCGGTTTGCACCTTTTACCTTTGTCAACTCGATATAGACACAGGGTCTATTCCCATCCCAATTTGCACTTCCAGAATTTGCAGCACTTTATCAGTCACCTTGTGTTTACAATATTTATATGGTGCACTTTACCCAGTCTACTTTTACAATCTCTCAGTTTTAATCCATGTTTTTATTAGTTCTTGTTTTTTATTGGCTAATGTTTTATTTTTATTTTTTTATTTTTTTATTGTGCAAGTTGTTGTCTATTGCTGTGTTTTATACTGCTACTGTTTTTATTCGGGCTTGGCCCCATGTAAGCCGCCCTGAGTCCCCTTCGGGGAGATAGAGGCGGGGTATAAAAATAAAGTTATTATTATTATTATTATTATTATTATTATTATTATTATTATTTATGTATGTATACGTGTTTTGCATTTGTAAGCCGCCCTGAGTCCCTGCGGGGAGATAGAGGCGGGGTACAAGAATAAAATTATTATTATTATTTTATGACACAGCAAACAAGATAGATATGCTGGATTTCATATCACAAAATCACAAGTCGAACACTTCCCAAGTGTCTAGGACTGTGTGATGTATTTTCGGATGATGCGTGCAGATCCCAGTTGGGTGGCCTTTTGCAGTTGGCAGATCGTAATTTTGTCAACGTCTATTGTTTCCAAATGCCGGCTGAGATCTTTTGGCATGGAACCCAGTGTGCCCATCATCACCGGGACCACCTGTACTGGTTTCTGCCAGAGTCTTTGAAGTTCAATCTTGAGGTCTTGATAGCGGCTGAGTTTTTCCTGTTGTTTTTCATCAATGTGACTGTCACTTGGGATGGCAACATCAATGATCCAAACCTTGTTCTTTTCCACAACTGTGATGTCTGGTGTGTTGTGTTCCAGAACTTTATCAGTCTGGGTTCAGAAGTCCCACAGTATCTTTGCGTGCTCATTTTCCAATACTTTTGCAGGTTTGTGATCCCACCAGTTCTTTATTGCTGGGAGGTGGTACTTGAGGCATACGTTCCAATGAATCATTTGGGCACATAGTTGTGCCTCTGTTTGTAGTCTGTCTGTGCGATTTTCTTACAGCAGCTGAGGATATGATCAATGGTTTCATCAGCTTCCTTGCAGAGTCTGTAACTACCGGCAGGTCCAACCAAGCCAGAGAGGCCTCAGCTGAGGAGCAGAACTAAGAGCATGTAACCCATTAGCATTATGGAGAATCAAACCAAAACGAAGTCTATACTGGCTCGGTCGTCGCCCAGGATAAAAAGGGCCGCAATGGATGCTGCTGATTCTGGACATCCATCAACAAGTGGGCTACAGAATCAAAATGCAAATGGACAGTCACAGAAGCGGCAGAAATATACAATGCCAGAAAACTGCATTATTATTATTATTATTATTATTATTATTATTATTATTATTAGTGTTATTTCACTCTATTATTATTAAAAGGATACATAAGCACATTTACATTAAAGAAGATGAAAATAATACAGGGAATGCTGTGGATGTAGCGTACCTGGATTTCAGTACGGCCTTCGACAAAGTCCCCCACGACCTTCTGGCAAACAAACTAGTAAAATGTGGGCTAGACAAAAGTACGGTTAGGTGGATCTGTAATTGGCTAAGCGAACGAACCCAAAGGGTGATTCTCACCAATGCGTCGTCTTCATCTTGGAAAGAAGTCACGAGTGGAGTGCCACAAGCAGGGCTCCGTCCTGGGCCCGGTTCTGTTCAACATCTTCATTAACGACTTAGACGAAGGGTTAGAAGGCACGATCATCAAGTTTGCAGACGACACCAAACTGGGAGGGAGAGCCAACACTCCAGAAGACAGGAGCAGAATCCAAAACGATCTTGACAGACTAGAGAGATGGGCCGAAACTAACAAAATGAAGTTCAACAGGGACAAATGAAAGATACGTTCTGCTTTTTTGTTCTGTATTGTGTAGTGTTATTGTTGCATTGTTTAATTGCATTCTGATATGTTGTTTTTATATTTTGTCTATTGTATTGTCTTGGGCATGGCCCCATGTGAGCCGCCCCGAGTCCCCGTTGGGGAGATGGTGGCGGGGTATAAATAAAGTTTTATTATTATTATTATTATTATTATTACTTCACTTCGGCAGAAAAAAATGGAAATCAAAGATACAGAATGGGGGACGAGGCCTGGCTTGACAGCAGTACATGTGAAAAAGACCTTGGAGTCCTCGTGGGGAACAAGTTAAACATGAGCCAACAATGTGATGCAGCGGCGAAAAAAGCCAATGGGATTCTGTCCTGCATCAATAGGGGAATAGCGTCTAGATCCAGGGAAGTCCTGTTCCCCTCTATTCTGCCTTGGTCAGACCACACCTGGAATCACACTGTGTCCAATTCTGGGCACCGCAGTTGAAGGGAGATGTTGACAAGCTGGAAAGCGTCCAGAGGAGGGCGACTAAAATGATTAAGGGTCTGGAGAACAAGCCCTATGAGGAGCGGCTTAAAGAGCTGGGCATGTTTAGCCTGCAGAAGAGAAGGCTGAGAGGAGACATGATAGCTATGTACAAATACGTGAAGGGAAGTCATAGGGAGGAGGGAGCAAGCTTGTTTTCTGCTGCCCTGGAGACTAGGACGCAAGGGAACAAGGGCTTCCAACTACAGGGAAGGAGATTCCACCTGAACATCAGGAAGAACTTCCTCACTGTGAGAAGGGCTGTTCGACAGTGGAACTCTCTCCCCCGGGCTGTGGTGGAGGCTCCTTCCTTGGAGGCTTTTAAGCAGAGGCTGGATGGCCACATGTCGGGGGTGCTTTAAATGTGATTTTTCTGCTTCTTGGCAGAATAGGGTTTGTCTGGATGACCCGTGAGGTCTCTTCCAACTCTGTGGTCTCAAAGCGCGTGTCCCATGGACCTTTGCAATTAATTGTCCTGCTTTAAATGATTCAAACCCATTTTTTTGGTCTTCTGCTTCTTCATCTTGTCAGGAGATAATACTTCTGAAACATGGCCATACAGCCTGGAAAACACACATAAACCCTGTGATTCTGGCCATGAAAGCCTTCGGCATTGTAACAATGAGGAAGTACTAGCATCAAAAAGGACTTGGTGTCACAGTGGATGATGAAGCGGCAGCTCCCCCTGCCATATAATCCAATTCAAAGCAGATAATGTGGATTTTATATGGCAGCATAGACAGGGACAAAGGGCCGGACTGTGGCGCAGGCTGGTTAGTAGACAGCTCCAATAAAACACTACAGACCAAGAGGCCATGAGTTTGAAGCCAGCCCACGTCGGATTGAGTGCCTGACCATTAAAATAGCCCTCCTCGTTGTTGACCTAAGCAACCTGAAAGATAGGTGCATCTATCAAGTAGGAAATTTAGGTACCGCTTTATGCGGGGAGGCTAATTTAACTAATTTACAACATAATAAAAATCGTCCAGCAGCGTGTGGAAAGGAATGAGGAAGTACTCCATCAAGGACTCAGTGTCACAGTGGATGATGAAGCAGCAGCTCCCCCTGTGGCCAGAATCGAGCATACCTTCGTGAAGCCGGAAGCTGGAAAATGTTAAATTGCCTCTATTGTCCGTCTGTCTGTTGTATATCTAATAATGGCATTGAATGTTTGCCATGTATATGTAATTGTATATGCATTGTAATCTGTCCTGAGTCCCCTTCGGAGTGAGAAAGAAGGGCGGAATATAAATACTGTAAATAAATAAATAAATATCCAAACTTCTCCATGGAAGAATGGGGAATGGTTCATAGTGTTGGAGAAGAAGTAAAATTCAGCAGCACTTGGAAGGAAGGCACCTTTGAGGCTCACCCCTGCTATGCAGAGGCCTCTGCTGTCACACAAAAAAGCATGAAAAAAGAATCCTGTATGAGATGTTCCAGGGAAAACAGATACCAGATCAAAAGGCTATGCTTAAAGACTGTACATATGCCTGCTTCAGGGGGTTTCAAATATTTATACTTCGCTACATTTTTAATCTTTAAGAGTTCTAGGAATGCTGTGCTTGGAATCCGAGAGCAACACAGCCATCCTCTGATAAGGATCTGGGTCTAGGAAAATAGCAGCGGTAGTGGCTGGGGAGGTATCAGGGATGGAACAGAAGTATCTATTTTGCACCTGTTAAAAAGCCATTGCAAATGAAATTTTTGTTGGGAATCACCCTGGACTACTCAAGTCTAGATGTAGTTAGATAGATGATAGAGTTAGATTGAGGGAATCCTTTCCCTGTTTCCAAAGCATGCCTAGATAGGCTTTACTGTGTTTCACTCTATCCTGTGTACGTCACATCCCTTACTTTGAAGTTAGTAGAAATGTAAATCTCCAGGGACACTAACTTCTCATTGGTCAGAATGTCTTTTATGGCCCCAATAAACTGGACCATGAGGTTGGAACCATTTTGGTTCTCTCTTCTCCCTTTGTTCTTCAAGCTAACAACACGTCTCGCCATCTCTCCTGGCAAGATGTAACTATTTAGATCAGGGGTCCCCAAACTAAGGCCCGGGGGCCGGATGCGGCCCTTCAAGGTCATTTACCTGGCCCCCGCCCTCCGTTTTATAATATAATATTTTATATCAGTTTTAAAAATATAATACATTGTATATACATACAATATTGATGATAATCATATGTTATACAATATAATACTAGTAGTAATACCATATAATAATATTAATTATATGTTATATATTACATATTATATAATAGTATAGTGGTATAGTTCAATATAGTAATATATAATGCGGATACAGTACAGTCTCATTTATCTAAGCCTCGCTTATCCAAGCCTCTGGATAATCCAAGCCATTTTTGTAGTCAATGTTTTCAATATATCGAGATATTTTGGTGCTAAATTTGTAAATACAGTAATTACAACATAACATTACTGCATATTGAACTACTTTTTCTGTCAAATTTGTTGTATAACATGAAGTTTTGGTGCTTAATTTGTAAAATCATAACCTAATTTGATGTTTAATAGGCTTTTCCTTAATCCCTCCTTATTATCCAAGATACTCACTTATCCAAGCTTCTGCCGGCCCGTTTAGCTTGGATAAGTGAGACTCTACTGTAATAGTATAGTGGTATAGTTCGATATAGTAATATATAATGCTAATATTGTGTTACACTTTCCATTGAAATTCTAATAGGTTTATGTTGGTTAAAATTGTTTTCATTTTTAAATATTGTATTGTTCTTTCATTGTTGTTGTTGCACTACAAATGTGCAGTATGCATAGGAATTTGTTTGTATTTTTTTTTTTCAAATAATAATTCGGCCCCTCAACAGTCTGAAGGATTGTGGACCGGCCCTCTGCTTAAAAAGTTTGGGGACCCCTGATTTAGATGTTTGTTATTTTTCCTTTCTTATTTTTCCTTAGAAACCAGTCTAGAGTAGACTAGACAGCTCCCAAGCCTTTCTATCTACAATTGAGTTCTTTTTACCTGAATAAATACTTTTTGAACTTTTATTGAGACTCTGCAGTCCATTGCCATCCTAAATAGACAAAGGCTTCTCTTGCTCACCCTGTGTAAGTAACTGTTGCATTTGAAAGCTTTTGCTTTTGCTACTCTGCTGCATTTTGGTGGAATCTCCCCCAGATAGGGTTAAATTGAGTCTAACCGCTCAGAGATTACCACAACAGCTTTGAAATCTGAAGTTTGTCTCAAAATAACAAGAATTTTATATTGTTTTACTTTTCAATGTACCTGTATAGTCATGGACGGGCATCTCTCTTGAAATATGCTGAATTTCTGTTCTCATGTCAAATTCTTCCTCTTCCCTATCTCATAGCTCCATGTCACATTTCAGAGATTGATTTAAATCAATAAGTCTTTGTAAAAATGCAAAACAAAGCACGGGTTATTGTCAAAATATGCTGTAGTGCAGTGGTTCCCAAACTTATTTGGCCCACCACCCCCTTTCCAGAAAAAATATTACTCAGCGCCCCGTGAGTAATAGGGGCGTGGCTTAGAGGGATGGGCGTGGCTCCTGTTCAAGAGGGCAGGGCTGAGGCTCTCCCCTAGTCCAAGATGCAGGGCTGGGAGGGGGAGGTGGGCGGGGCCACAAATGGGAGGCCAGGACTGGGATGGGCGGAGTTATGAGCTCTGAGGCAGGGCTGAGCTTCCGTCCCTGTCCTGCGGTGCCTGCTAGGACACAGGGGGCGGGGCTAGAGGAGGGGGCGGGGCCTCTTCCCAAGTGCCTGACAGGGCCGAACCTCTAAAACCTGCCCCCGTGTTCTAACAAGCGCCTCAGGGGAGGTATACAGAGGCTCAGCCCTGTCTTGCGCTCTTGGGAAGAGGCCCTGCCCCCACCCCTAGCCCCGCCCTTTAGTCCTAAAAGTCCTCTCAAGAGAAGTATAGAGGCTCAGCCCTGTCTTGGGCTCTTGGAAGGAGGCCCCGCCCCCTTCCCTAGCTCCACCCTCTATGTCCCAACAAGAGCCTCAGGAAAGGTATAGATTCTCAGCCCTGTCTCAGGCTCTTGGGAAGAAGCCACGCCCACTCCTCTAGCTCCGCCCCTGTGTCCTAACGGGCAGCTCAGGTGCTCAGCCCTGTCTCAGGCTCTTGGGAAGAGGCCCCGCCTTGTTCCCTAGCTCCGCCCTCTGTGTCCCAACAAGTGCCTCAGGAGAGGTATAGAGGCTCAGCCCTGTCTCTTGGAAGGAGGCCCCACCCCCTTCCCTAGCCCCGCCCTCTGTGTCCCAACAAACGCCTCAGGAGAAGTATGGACTCTCAGCCCTGTCTCCGGCTCGTGGGAAGAGGCCCGCCCCTACCCCAGCCCCGCCCTTTAGTCCTAAAAGGCCTCTCAGGAGAAGTATAGAGGCTCATCCCTGTCTTGGGCTCTCACCCCCCCTTCCCTAGCTCCGCCCTCTGTATCCCAATAAGCACCTCAGGAGAAGTAAAGATTCTCAGCCCTGTCTCGGGCTCTTGGAAAGAAGCCACGCCCACTCCTCTAGCTCCGCCCCCTGTGTCCTAACAGGCACCTTAGATGCTCAGCCATGTCTCTGGTACTTAGGAAGAGGCCCCGCCCCTCCCCTGGCCCCGCCCCCATGTCCTAATAGATGCCATCACCACCCCCTGGATCACTGCAGCACCCACCAGGGGGCGGTAGTGCTCACTTTGGGAATCACTGATCTAAGTCATTATTATTATTATTATTAATAATAATAATAATAATAATAATAATAATAATAATAATAATAATAATTTTATTTTTATACCCTGCCCCATCTCTCCGAAGGGACTCGGGGCGGATTACAAGGGACCAAGTCCGGACATCAGACAATATAAAAACAAAACAATAAAACAAGTCAATCAACAATAAAAACAGGTCATAAAAGATCACATACAATAAATATAATCTAATTTATTAAAATCTTAATAAAGATGTTGAGCAGAACCGGGCCCAGGATGGAACCCTGCTTCTGGCACTCCACTTGTCACTTCTTTCCAGGATGAAGAGGAAGCCTTGGTGAGAATCACCCTCTGATTTTAACGATTGTTTTTACTGTAATTCATGTTTTTATTGGATAACTGTTTTATTGCTTTGTTTTGATATTTGATTGTTTTATCGGGCAAGGCCCCATGTAAGCCGGGGAGATGGGGCGGGGTATAAAAATAAAGTTATTATTATTATTATTATTATTATTATTATTATTATTATTATTAACCAATTCCAAATCCACCAAACCGTAGTTTTGCCTAGCCCATATTTGACTAGTTTCCTTGCCAGAAGATCATGGGGGACCTTGTCGAAAGTCTTACTGAAATCCATATACGGCTTTCCCTTCATCTACTCAGCTTGTAACTACTGAAAAAAGATATTAGATTAGTCTGGCATGACTTGTTTTTGATAAATCCATCAAAATTGGTCTTGAGCCACCATCGTATTGGTCCTGAATTAAAATTTGTCATTTTTGATGGATTAAAATATCTCTCTCAACAAGGGGCGATATTTCTCAGGAATGTTTTCACACCTCCTTAACTTCATCCGCCTTCTGTCTATATGGGAATGTGAAGATATCCTTCACTCTTCTACCTAATCTATACATCAATTCTTCTTCTTTCCAGCTGATTACGATGCGAAGTGAATTAAAATTTAAAGAAAGCACTAGGGAGTCATTTGAAGACAATATGAACTTTGCAAAATTGACTTTGACAATGTGCAGCTTAAGTCTTATATACCTTAAAAGGCTTTCGATTAATGTGTGTGTGGTGCCCAGAAGGAGATGCACACATTAGCTTAATGCTTGCAACCACCTAGGACCTTCTGCTCATTATTATTTCAGCAAATGTCAGCATCTATTAGATGTGATCGGGGACATTTTTGTCCTATTTTTTATGCTTCTCTGTGACTGTATCCCTTTTCCAAAGCAATAGGTAAATCAGAAGCAGGACCTTTAAAAAAAATCTAACCTTTAATTTCTTTCCCTATACAGGTGTAATTATTAGGCATGTCCGATCGATGAAAAAAATGTTTCAATTCTCGTTTCTAAAGTAGGGGGCACTGGTGCTTCGATATCAAAAGTATTTCCGATTTTTTCACCCAAAAATTTTGGATAAATCCGAAAATTCGTAATGATTCTAAATGTTTCTAAAATAGCGGACGCGCATGCGCAATCGCCAAAAAAAAAAAAAAAGGAACCGGGGGGGGGGGGGGACTTTTACAGGGCTCTCCCGCCCTCATTTCTTGAGCTATCCTCATCAACCCTAGCCCCCACCTTTGCGTCCATCGTGGAAGCTTCTGATTGGCCGGGGAGCGGCAGCCATGTTAGGCTGCGCTAAGCTCCCATTCTAGGTAGGTTGCAGAAACAAAAAAAACTTTTTAAAATATTTTTAAAACTATATTATAAAAATTGGGGGAAACATTAAGAGACAATTAGAAAATGGGCCAACAATGGTTCGAATTACATTGCTGGTTGCGCTGTGAGACAATGTCTCAGAATGCGTATCAAAAAGCGAGAACAATCCAAAATAATTCCGATATATGATTCAAAACGATTTTTTGGTCATATCTAGTAATTATAACTCCTTTTGGGATGTATATTACAATATGGTTGCATCTTTGAAACATTTTTATATTTATCTGCCTGAGTATATCGGCAACTGAGGATTTTTGCAATTCAATTTGTAATGTAACCTACTGAAGCGAGAGAGAAATCAGAGTACCATCGAGTCGGAAGGAACTAGGCCAGGAACTTGTCCCTGTGGCCTGGATGGGATATTTTGCTTGAAAGCAACAGATTCAATACATGTCAGGCAATCAAGATGGCAAATTGAAAAGAAACAGATGGTATTATGTAAATTCCTGCAAGTTACTAGTCATGTTTTGCCTTAGGGGAGAAACATTGTAGTTGCCACAAATATATTTTAGCCATATGCTAGGCACTTTGGGGATTTTCAAAACACCTGGAAGTACTATAAAAGTGGCAGTGGTTAAAATGATAGCTTACCTTGTTGCAAGCTGCCATTTCAAAATGAAAGGTGCTGAAAGGTGTCCACTGAGGAGATCTAAGATTTCTCCTCTTAAAAGAAATAATAAATGAGTAGATAATGGGGCATGGACTCTGGTTGTGGTTCCTTTCGTTCACATTGAAATCAGAGGAATATATGAAGAATTTTCTCTGGATGCTTCAAGACATTTTTCTATGTACAGTAGAGTCTCACTTATCCAACACAAACGGGCCGGCAGAATGTTGGATAAGCGAATATGTTGGATAATAAGGAAGCATTAAGGAAAAGCCTATTAAACATCAAATAAGGTTATGGTTTTACAAATGAAGCACCAAAACATCATGTTAGACAACAAATTTGGCAGAAAAAGTAGTTCTATACACAGTAATGCTAATTACTGTATTTATGAATTTAGCACCAAAATATCACGATATATTGAAAACATTGACTCCAAAAATGTGTTGGATAATCCAGAATGTTGGATAAGTGAGACTCTACTGTATATAAAAGGGTAATGAAATTTCGGCCTAGGACAAAACAACAAAACTAAACATCCAAGAAACACTAAACTTGGCAGCACAACCCGTCACCCATGCCTCTACGTTCATACAACAAAAAGAAAAGAAACATAAAGTCCTAATTTTTATCCAATTGCTGTCAGTTAGAAGGCTAAGCTCCACCCACTTGGTCTCCTAGCAACCCACTCAGCCCAGGGCACAGGCAGAGTTAGGCCTCATTTAGGCCTCTTCCACACTGCCTATAAAATACAAATTATCATATTTGAACTGGATTATATGGCAGTGTAGACTCAAGGCCCTTCCACACAGCTATATAACCCATTTATAATGGACTTAATGTAAGGTAAAACCTTTACCCTTTACCTTAACTACCACCAATTCCTCAATACTTTTATTTCCCATACCACCATCCTTTGCCAATGAAAAGATATATAGTAGAGTCTCACTTATTCAACATAAACGGGCCAGCAGAACGTTGGATAAGCGAATATGTTGGATAATAAGGAGGGATTAAGGAAAAGCCTATTAAACATCAAATTAGGTTATGATTTTACAAATTAAGCACCAAAACATCATGTTATACAACATATTTGACAGAAAAAATAGTTCAATATGCAGTAATGCCATGTAGCAATTACTGTATTTACGAATTTAGCACCAAAATATCACGATGCATTGAAAACATTGACTACAAAAATGCGTTGGATAATCCAGAACGTTGGATAAGCGAGTGTTGGATAAGTGAGACTCTACTGTATTTGTAAGGAAAGATATTTAGATAACACAATACCAACCAATACAAGATGTAAAACAGATTTAAGGTGCCATTGAAAGCCAGCTTTTGTAGTCATTTTTGTATGCCAAGGTGTGACGGGACAATCGATTGTGAAGATCCAGCTTCCCTTAAAGAAAATTATGTTGTATCGTATCCGCAAACTCATGAGTCCGGAAGAATGAAAGGTTATTCATCTGTCTTTCTGTTTGTCTTCAGCAGTTCTGGAATCATCTGCTCTCATGAAAAGAACAGGATCCCCAGGGGACCACGCCAGGATTGACAGCAGGTGAAATACCAGATGGGCAAATGCTGAATAATAAATGAGCCTATATTTTATAATCTGGTTGGAAAAATATTAAATGTTAATCGTGATAACAAAGACTCTGCTCCCTAGCAGGACTCTTTGTCAGTCAAACTTCCTCTGCTAGTATTTTGGTGTTCCGGCTTTCATCGAATCTTGGTCTCAAGAGGATGGAAAAGAATAGGAAAAGGACAGAAAGATAGAGTTTTTCAGCAGGAGGAAATCTTCCGTTTTCTGAAGTTATCTGGTTTTGAAGGATACTGAGAAATGAACATGCTTTCTTTATAGTCTGATTCTGACCAAATTTATTTGCTTTCCAGCTCATCTTACAGATGAAAACATGGTTTTGGACAGGATCCTGCTGGATAGTGTAGCTGCATTACCATCGGAGGCAAAAACAGGAATTGTTGAGACCAAGTCTTGGTCAACTTTTTGTCTAATTCTTCTATTGTATTAAAATAGATTTCCTGTGACAATAAACATTGGCCTCCTCCTCCACCACCACCTCCACCTCCACCTCCTCTTCCTCCTCCACTACTACTAATAGTAGTACTCTTCCTCTTCATTAAGAGTCATTTTTCCTATTTTATTAACTAGCATTGAACTAGTCCTGGTACGCTCTGTTGAATATATATAGCAAATAGTGATGTGCGCGGTATTGGTTTCATCTGTTTCATTCGTCTATTCGTTTAGTATCGTGCCGTTTTTGGACGAAACAAAAGGTGACACGAAAGAGAAAGCTGCACAGTCACCGTGCTTGCTTTCGTTTTTATTTCGTTTCGGGCCGCATAACAATAAGCAGGTATGGACAGAGGACTGCTTTCCCATTACAGCTGGGTATTAATAATAATATTAACATTATTAACAATAGTTATTCTGGGACCCTAAGCTGAGTCTGAGAGAGGTCTGCTTCCCCATAACAGCTGATGTGTTCCAATGGGTGTTAATAATAATAATTACATTAGTAACGATAGTTATTCTGGGACCCTAAGCTGAGTCTGAGAGAGGTCTGCTTCCCCATAACAGCTGATGTGTGCCAATGGGTGTTAATAATAATATTAACATTATTAACGATAGTTATTCTGGGACCCTAAGCTGAGTCTGAGAGAGGTCTGCTTCCCCATAAAAGCTTATGTGTGCCAATGGGTGTTAATAATAATATTAACATTATTAACAATAGTTATTCTGGGACCCTAAGCTGAGTCTGAGAGAGGTCTGCTTCCCCATAAAAGCTTATGTGTGCCAATGGGTGTTAATAATAATATTAACATTATTAACAATAGTTATTCTGGGACCCTAAGCTGAGTCTGAGAGAGGTCTGCTTCCCCATAATAGCTGATGTGTGCCAATGGGTGTTAATAATAATATTAACATTATTAACAATAGTTATTCTGGGACCCTAAGCTGAGTCTCAGAGAGGTCTGCTTCCCCATAATAGCTGATGTGTGCCAATGGGTGTTAATAATAATATTAACATTATTAACAATAGTTATTCTGGGACCCTAAGCTGAGTCTCAGAGAGGTCTGCTTCCCCATAATAGCTGATGTGTGCCAATGGGTGTTAATAATAATATTAACATTATTAACAATAGTTATTCTGGGACCCTAAGCTGAGTCTCAGAGAGGTCTGCTTCCCCATAATAGCTGATGTGTGCCAATGGGTGTTAATAATAATATTAACATTATTAACAATAGTTATTCTGGGACCCTAAGCTGAGTCTGAGAGAGGTCTGCTTCCCCATAACAGCTGATGTGTGCCAATGGGTGTTAATAATAATATTAACATTATTAACAATAGTTATTCTGGGACCCTAAGCTGAGTCTGAGAGAGGTCTGCTTCCCCATAATAGCTGATGTGTGCCAATGGGTGTTAATAATAATATTAACATTATTAACGATAGTTATTCTGGGACCCTAAGCTGAGTCTGAGAGAGGTCTGCTTCCCCATAAAAGCTGATGTGTGCCAATGGGTGTTAATAATAATATTAACATTATTAACAATAGTTATTCTGGGACCCTAAGCTGAGTCTGAGAGAGGTCTGCTTCCCCATAACAACTGATGTGTACCAATGGGTGTTAATAATAATATTAACATTATTAACAATAGTTATTCTGGGACCCTAAGCTGAGTCTGAGAGAGATCTGCTTCCCCATAACAGCTGATGTATGCCAATGGGTGTTAATAATAATAATAATAATAATAATAATAATAATAATAATAATAATAATAACAACAATAGTACTTGGGCTAAAAGGGGTCAAAATGCCCTCTGCATGTGGCGACTTTCACTTCTCTAGCTCAAAAACTGAGTTGGGGGGGGGGGGGGGTGAGCCTAAGAAACCCTCCCATTGCTGCCAATGGTTCAAAAATGTTCTTCTTCTTTTTTTTTGTACGCCAGATAAAAATTCTATTCGCATGCGCGTCCCTTGATCAGAAACAGGAACAAATGCAAAACTGATAGAAAACGAATGAAACTAAACAAAACGAACAGCGATTCCATACAAATGC
The DNA here is from genome assembly GCF_035594765.1 of Anolis carolinensis. NCBI lineage: Eukaryota > Metazoa > Chordata > Lepidosauria > Squamata > Anolidae > Anolis > Anolis carolinensis. The sequence goes on along the minus strand of NW_026943822.1, from coordinate 4,255,921 downwards.
ACACCACTAATAGCAAATACTTTTCCAATGGGAAGAAAAAGCCCAAAGTGACATTAAATGTAACTGATGGAATTAGTCCTAGCTGCCAGTCTGGACGAGCTCTGAGTCTAATCAAATTGAGACTAAATGGATTTAGGTCAGAGCGCCATGCATCTCACTTGAAAGTGTTCCAGCCTTTACTGGTGGGAGTGCCAACTGACCAGGGAAATGCCGACTTGGCCTTTAGGTATTCACTAGGGATGTCCAAAAAATCATTTTGAATCGTATATCGGAATTATTTCGGATTGTTCTCGCTTTTTGATACGCATTCCGAGACATTGTCTCACAGCGCAACCAGCAATGTAATTCGAACCCTTGTTGGCCCATTCTCTAATTGTCTCTAAATGTTTCGTTAATTTTTTCCCCCAATTTTTAAAAAAATATAGAGAGAGGGTGAAGTGGCCCAGTCTGGCTGTTCCCACAGAGGGGTTCGGAGAAAGGGTTAGGGTTTTGTTGCTGGTTCTTTCTCTTAGCAAGGGAATTTCTAGTTTTCAAAATATCTTTGCACTCCTTGCCAGGGCATTGCTTGGCATGGTGGTCACTGGTCCATTTCTAATTGAAGGCATTGGGTTGAGGCTTGTGAGATCACATAGCCAGAGACACCATTGATTTCCAGTGTCCTTCTTGCTTACAAATATAGCAAGGGAATTTCTAGTTTTCAAAGTATCTTTGCACAACTTGCAAGGGCATTGCAAATTTGATGAGGATAGCTCAAGAAATGAGGGCAGGAGCCCCCTGTAAAAGTCCGTCCCCCCCCCCCGTTCCTTTTTTTTTTTTTGCGCTTGCGCATGCGTGTCCGCCATTTTAGAAACATTTAGAATCATTACGAATTTTCGGAAATATCCGCAATTTTAGGGTGAAAAAAATCGGAAATACTTTCTATATCGAAGCGCCAGTGCCCCCCTACTTTAGATACATTTTTTTCATCGATCGGACATGCCTAGTATTCACACGTTGTATGCTATGGGAAAAAACCAGCCAGGTGAAATCGTTGCAATGCTAAACAAAATCCCAGAGTGGTTGGAGCACAAGAATATGCATGGTAAATACATTTCCAATAAAGTTAGCAGCCTCCTATTCTAGCCCAGCATCCCTTGGCACTGGAAGCAAAGAATAAGGCTGCTATAAAATGGTGCAACACGTCAAGGTCATTGTTATAAAGCATAGCTTCATTGTATTCCAATTGGGATATTTTGGAGAAAATATCGTCTTGTTGTGCCCAGCAGCTATTTAAAAGACAAAAAATAACCCGTTCAAACTTTGTCATTTAGAAAGAGGAGTGAAGGTAAAAGTACCCCGGAGACCAGATCTCAAGATCCCAGGAAGGGGGAGAAATCCATGCATAAACAGGGACGGAAATGTTGTGATTAGAGAGGATGCCCAGGGAAAGCTTTGCAACCTGTAACACCCAGAAGAAAACACACATACTTCTATACAGATGACGGCTGTCACTGGGGAGAAAAAACAGTCTGATGTCATTGCTGCAAAGCTTTTCACATTCCAGGCAGCAGGCATCCACTTACAGGATGAAATTGTTTGCTGTTTAAACATTGACAGTCAAGGACATTAATTGCTGTGGGTGAAATTAAATGAGATGGCAACACAAGAAGACTCAAGGCCTGGAGGGAATTGGAGGAGGAGGAGGAGGAGGGTGGAGACGAGGATACCAACTTCTTCTTCTCCTTCTCCTTCTTCTCCTTCTCCTTCCTCTCCTTCTCCTTCTGCTTCTTCTCCTTCTTCTTCTTCCTCTTCTTCTTTCTCTTCTCCTTCTTCCTCTTCTTCTCCTTCCTCTTCTTCTTCTTGCTCTTCTTCTTCTCCTTCTTTCTCTTCTCCTTCTTCCTCTTCTTCTTCTTCTTCATCTCCTTCTTCTTCCTCTTCTCCTTCTCCTTCCTCTTCTCCTTCCTCTCCTTCTTTCTCTTCTCCTTCTTCCTCTTATTCTCCTTCCTCTTCTTCTTCTTTCTCTTCTCCTTCTTCCTCTTCTTATTCTTGCTCTTCTCCTTCTTCCTCTTCTTATTCTTGCTCTTCTCCTTCTTGCTCTTCTCCTTCTTCCTCTTCTCCTTCTTCCTCTTCTTCTCCTTTCTCTTCTTCTTCTTGCTCTTCTCCTTCTTCCTCTTCTTATTCTTGCTCTTCTCCTTCTTGCTCTTCTCCTTCTTCCTCTTCTCCTTCTTCCTCTTCTTCTCCTTTCTCTTCTTCTTCTTGCTCTTCTTCTCCTTCCTCTTCTTCTTCTTGCTCTTTTCCTTCTTGCTCTTCTCCTTCTTCCTCTTCTCCTTCTTCCTCTTCTTATTCTTGCTCTTCTCCTTCTTCCTCTTTTCTTTCTTCCTCTTCTCCTTCTTCCTCTTCTTCTCCTTCCTCTTCTTCTTCTTGCTCTTCTTCTCCTTCCTCTTCTTCTCCTTCCTCTTCTCCTTCTTCCTCTTCTTCTTCTTTCTCTTCTCCTTCTTCCTCTTCTTATTCTTGCTCTTCTCCTTCTTCCTCTTCTCCTTTTTCCTCTTCTTCTCCTTCCTCTTCTCCTTCTTTCTCTTCTTCTCCTTCCTCTTCTCCTTCTTGCTCTTCTCCTTCTTCCTCTTCTCCTTCTTCTTCCTCTTCTCCTTCTTCTTCTTCTCCTTCTCCTTCTCCTTCTTCTTCTCCTTCTTCCTCTTCTTCTTCTTCTTCTTCTTCTTCTTCTTCTTCTTCTTCTTCTTCATTTTACAGCACTTTATCAGTCACCTCGTGTTTACAATATTTATAGAGTGCACCTTACCCAGTCTACTTTTACAACCTCTCCGTTTTAATCCATGTTTATATTAGTTCTTGTCATTTGTTTTTATTGGCTAATGTTTACATTTTTATAATTTTCCAGCTTCCAGGCTTCTTGAGGGTACGCTCGATTCTGGCCACAGGGGGAGCGGTTGCTTCATCATCCACTGTGACACTGAGTCCTTGATGGAGTACTTCCTCATTCCTTTCCACATGCTGCTGGACAATTTTTATAATAATAATAATAATAATAATAATAATACAGTAGAGTCTCACTTATCCAACATAAACGGGCCGGCAGAATGTTGGATAAGCAAATATGTTGGATAATAAGGAGAGATTAAGAAAAAGCCTATTAAACATCAAAATAGGTTATGATTTTATAAATGAAGCACCAAAACATCATGTTATACAACAAATTTGACAGAAAAAGTAGTTCATTACATATTAATGCTATGTAGTAATTACTGTATTTACGAATTTAGCACCAAAATATCATGATATATTGAAAACATTGACTACAAAAATGCGTTGGATAATCCAGAACGTTGGATAAGTGAGTGTTGGATAAGTGGGACTCTACTGTAATAATAATAATAATAATAAAACTTTATTTATACCCCGCCACCAACGAGGACTCGGGGCAGCTTACATGGGGCCATGCCCAGAACAATACAATATAAACAGCATATAAAAGAACAACACATCACAACACAGTGAACAATACAATAAATAATAATATCCATTACAATGCAAATTATGTCGTAAATTAGTTAAATTAGCCTCCCCGCATAAAGCGGTACCTAAATTTCCTACTTGATAGATGCACCTATCTTTTGGGTTGCTTAGGTCAACAACGAGCAGGGCTATTTTAATGGTCAGGCGCTCAATCCGACGTGGGCTGGCTTCGAACTCATGACCTCTTGGTCAGTAGTGTTTTATTGGAGCTGGCTACTAACCAGCCTGCGCCACAGTCCGGCCCTTTGTCCCCATCTATGCTGCCATATAAAATCCAGATTATCTGCTTTGAACTACATTATACGGCAGTATAGACACAGGCTCCCTCTACACTGCCATATAAAATCCACATTATCTGCTTTGAACTGGATTATATGGCAGTGTAGACTCAGGCTGCTTCTTACTAGTTAGCAGTGAGTTTTTAGGAACTAATTCTCGGATAGTGCTAAGATTGCGGTGAATATGGAAACAAAAAGCCAACAATTATCTGCTTCATACTTCTCGAGGTAACTGTTCCAACCAGATCACACATATCCTGTTAGAGAATCTACAAAAACCTTCATAGAAACACTGTTAATAGTTATTTGACATTAATTTGTCATGCAGTAATTATCTTATTAAATCTAAATTAAATCATCAATGCTCATTCTTCATTTAAAGCATGAATATAACAATTAAAGGGGGAAGGCAAGCAGAAATAAGGATATTTTTTTTCTTCATGATTCCTACTAAAAGATCAGAATGTGTCAAAATTAGTGAGGGAATTAAAAGGCGTATGAGAAGCAATTGATTAAATTGATGCATCTAAAAGGTGAGTTTGAATTTTCATGAAGGTATTAAGAGAGCTGAGCGTGTGAAGAAATAAAGACAATGATGGAACTTTTAGTTACATTGAACAGAAAGAGAAAATACCGGCAGTATGTATATTCCCAAGAAACGCATCGTCCTTTGAGCTTTCATTTTTCTTTGTCCTAGATTTCTTTTGAAAAAAAACTTTTGATATCTTTCTTTGCCAATCATATAAAAATCTGCAAATACTGAAATATCCTACAAAATGAACTTTTAAAAATTGTGTCAGAAGCAAATTGAGAATATACTGCAAGTCGCTTCTGGTGTGAGAAAATCAACCGTCTACAAAGATGTTGCCTAGGGGACATCCGGATGTGTTACTATCCTGTGGGGGGCTTCTCTCATGTCCCTGCATGGAGAGCTGGGGCTGACAGATGGAGCTCACCCCATTTCGCAGATTCAAACCTGTCGACCTTCAAGTCTTCAGGTCAGCAGTTCAGCCAGCACAAGGGTTTAACCCATTGCGCCACCACGGCTCCTACAAAATGAATTGAAATGTGAATTTTCCCCATGTGCATTAGCACAATTCAACAGTTGAGTAAAACAATCGAAGGAAATACAGTAGAGTCTCAGTTATCCAAGCTAAACGAGCCGGCAGAAGCTTGGATAAGCGAATATCTTGGATAATAAGGAGGGATTAAGGAAAAGCTTATTAAACATCAAATTGGGTTATGATTTTACAAATTAAGCACCAAAACATCATGTTATACAACAAATTTGCAGAAAAAGCAGTTCAATATGCAGTAATGTTATGTTGTAATTACTGTATTTCTGAATTTAGCACCAAAATATCACGATATATTGAAAACATTGACTACAAAAATGGCTTGGAAAATTCAGAAACTTGGATAAGCTTTATATATATATTACTAGCTGTGCCCGGCCACGCGTTGCTGTGGCAAAGTGGTGGTGATATTGGTTAAAAATTGTTGTGTAATTTTTATTTGACGTTATTTGCATTTTTTATTAATTTTATTGTAAGTTATATTTTTATTTATTATATTTTATTATTTTCTTGTATTATTTTTAGTTATTTTCTGTTATTATAGTATTTTATTGTATCAATTTTTAGTGTTTTTTATTATTTTTTATTGGGTTGCTAGGAGACCAAGTTGGAGGAGCTTAGCCTTCTAACTGGCTGGATAAAAGCAATTATTTCTCTCTCTCTAATTAGGACTTTATTTTTCTTTTCTTTTTGTTGTATCAACCTAGAGGCGTGGACGATGGGTTGTGTTGTCAAATTTCGAGGTTGGGGGGCCTGTAGTTTTGTTGTTTTGTGGGTCGCCGTGATGCCATCACTCTTTTATATATATAGATATGCATATACAATATATTTTATATGCATGTAATATTAATATTATTTTGTAATACAATATAATACTAATAATACTATATAATAATATTAATTATATTTTATATATTAAATGTAATATTACTAATAATATTACAATATATTTATGTAGTACAATATGGTAATTTATTGCCAGTATTGTGCTATGCTTTTAATATAATGTATGTAAATTTAATTTGTAAGGCGCTCTGAGTCCCCATCGGGGTGAGAAGGGCGGGATATAAATGTATTAAATAATAATAATAATAATAATAATAATAATAATAATAATAATAATAATACAGTAGAGCCCCCCTTTCCAAGCCTCGCTTATCCAAGCCTTGCTTATCCAAGCCTCTGGATAATCCAAGCCATTTTTGTAGTCAATATTTTCAAAATATCGTGATATTTTGGTGCTAAATTCGTAAATACAGTAATTACAACATAACATTACTGCGTATGGAACTACTTTTTCTGTCAAATTTGTTGTATAACATGATGTTTTGGTGCTTAATTTGTAAAATCATAACCTAATTTGATGTTTAATAGGCTTTTCCTTAATCCCTCCTTATTATCCAAGATATTCGCTTATCCAAGCTTCTGCCAGCCCGTTTAGCTTGGATAAGTGAGACTCTACTGTAATAATAATAATAATAAGCGAGGCCTGGATAAGTGAGACTCCACTGTATTGGGAAACTTTTCAATTGTTTCTGTATCTGCATGTTCATGTCTTTGCCTCTTTCTTGAAATATATATAATGCCTCTTTTACTTTACTCTTCCAACTCATCATGGATCATATCTAGTCTCATGCAACATTTCAGAAATTTATTTTTACCCATCCTCATGGAGTCTTTATTATTATTATTCAGAGCTTATAACTCCTTTGCTTATAATTCATCCCTGCACAGAAAATGTTGTAACTGGGGACTTATTTTGTGCAAAATTTGCACATAATTTGCATGCAAAAAAGCATTTGCGATGCAGAAAGAACAATCTGAATAGAACTACCTTTTGTGCAGAAAAAGTGCCACATTTTTAAAGAGGATCTCATCACATTGATGAACTTTTGCATCACATGTGGGGAAGCACTGCCACACGGCTTCCTCCCGTGCTGTCCCCATTGCTCCCTATGGAACACAGGAATCCTCCCGTGTTCTGGGCGAAACATTGTAGGACACTTGCACCACAGTTCATCTATGGAACCCCACCAGAAGTGAGTGTACGTTGTGTGATTCACAGTGTGGGGCTCTGTAGATGAAGTGTGCTGCAAGTGCCCTACAATGCTTGTGATGACATGGATAGTTTTGATTTTTTGGAGTGTATCTTGCTGTGGGGAGAAAACTGCCAAAATTATGCATTGGTTCATTCAAGAGGATAATTAGTGAACAATCACATCCCCAGAATTGCATTGGTTGGTTTACAATATGAGCCCAATGAATTTCTTGCCTATCTGTAAGGCTTAATTCCAGTGCCATGAGCCCTTGAAGTTAAATCCCTTGGGAACAGAAGGGAGAAGAATCATGTCTCCAGTACAAAAATAACCAAAACGAATCTAAAAGTGATCAAAAACTGATTCGTAACCCTTTTGGTACTAATGTTGGAGAGGGGTCCCTGATCAAGTGGTCCCTGGTCAAAGTGGTCCATGGCCAAAAAATGGTTGGGAACCACTGGTTTATGGAGTGTTTGTTTGTTTGCAGTTTTGTGATTTTTCAAACATAAGTTTTTCAGCTCAAAAAAAACTATATATCACTTGTTTGGGGTTAGTAAGTAAAAGTAAAGGTAAAGGTTTCCCCTGACGTTAAGTCCAGTTGTCTCCAACTCTGGGGTGTGGTGCTCATCTCAATTTCTAAGCCAAAGAGCTGGCATTGTCCATAGACACCTCCAAGGTCATGTGGCCACTGGCATTACTGCATGGAGCGCCGTTATCTTCCTGCTGGAGCGGTACCTATTGATCTACTCACATTTGCATGTTTTCGAATTGCTAGGTTGGCAGGAGCTGGGGCTAACAGCGGGCGCTCATTCTGCTCCCGGGATTTGAACCTGGGACCTTTTGGTCCGCAAGTTCAACAGCTCAGTGCTTTAACACACTGCGCCACCAGGTGTTAGTAGCCATATTAAATTGCATACATAAGTTCTAAAGATTACACAAAATTTATTTTTTGTATAAAATTTGTCTAAAGTGATGCTTGAGAACACAGCATGCTGGGATAGGATGATAAAAATCTACAAATGATCAGATGAGAAACTCAAGACAGTTTAGAAAGAGACTTGATCTAATGAGGGAGCTATAGCAGAAACTGCCATTTCTAGATGTTCTGGTCATACGCAAACCCAATCAACAGTTGGGCCACACAGTTTATAGAAAACCTACACACACAGAGAGATACCTTCATAAAAACTCCAACCATCACCCAAGTCAAAAAAGGAGCAGAATCAACGCCCTGACAGACCGTGCACAAAGAATGTGCGAACCTCACCTCCTCCAAGGTGAACTCAACCACCTAAACTGGGCTCTACAGGCCAATGGAGACTCCACCATGGACATCAGAAGAGCTGCAAGGCCAAGAACAAGCCATGAGAGTCAAGACAAAGATCCAACCAGAGGAAAGGTGTTCTTCCCAGACATCAAGGGAACCACTGACCGCATAGGCAAACTGATGAAGAAGCACAACCTACAAACTATCTACAGACCCAGAAAGAAAATCCAACAAATGCTACGGTCAGCGAAGGACAAGAGGGATCCTCTCTCCTCTGCAGGAGTCTACTGGATACCATGCAGCTGTGGACAAGTCTACAAAGGGAACACCAAACGCAGCATTTCCCAAACAAGAGTCAAAGAACATGAAAGGCACTGCAGACTAACTCAACCAGAGAAATCAGCCATAGCAGAGCATTTGATGAACCAACCTGGACACAGGATATTATTTGAGAACATTGAAATGCTGGACCACTCCAACAACTATCATGTCAGACGACACAGAGAAGCCACTGAAATCCACAAGCATGTGGACAACTTCAACAGAAAGGAGGAAACCATGAAAATGAACAAAATCTGGCTGCCAGTATTAAAAAACTCCAAAATCAGAACAGTAAATAAGAAGAAACACTCTGAAAACAGAGGAGTTCCAGATATGGGAACCAGGGGTAGCTAACGGCTCTGAACAAAGGCAGGAAGAAGCCAGGAGATGAAGCTATTCAGTGCTAATCAAGGTGATTAACTACAACATCCACACTGGCCTCCAACTGACAAAGAGTTCTTCTCTCACCCTGGACTTTCCACAGATATATATAAACCTTCCTTGCTGAGTTTCTCCATACCTCACAACCTCTGAGGATGCCTGGCATAGATGTGGGTGAAACATCAGGAGAGAATACTTCTGGAACACGGCCAGACAGCCCGGAAAAAATACAACAACCCTGTCATCCCGGCCATGAAAGCCTTCAACAACACAGTTCCCATATTATTTTCATTTTTGCTGTTTTCTTTACTGAGCAGCAAAGGCATTTCTTTCTTTCCTAGCCCTCTTCACTTCACTTGAAAGCGTGAGAAAGACGGTTTAGTGGGGTTTTTTTTCAAAAAGACTCATTCTCTCGGTATACCATGGAGAAATCGAGACTATTTACTGCAGTTGTTCTGAACTGGCAGCTGATAAAGTGTCTATTACATCTCTTCAATAATTGGGCCTAAGTTGGAAACCTTCTATTGCTTGCTAAGAGCATTTTGCAATAATGAAAGCCGCCATCGTCTGCTCTCTCTCTCTCTCTAGCTCTCTCTCTCTCTCTCTCTCCTCTCGTTCTCTCTCTCATTTTTGCTTGTAAACTTATGGGTCAGCCACAGGTCATACACTGATGAAGATGATATGAACAGATGCTACCTTACTGGCTTTGATACGAGCAGATGGTTTCTGGATAAATTGGATTACAATACTTTAATTTGCCACCTCTAGAGTATTGATGTCCTGTCTGCCAGAAAATATCTGTGGCAATATTACTACAGCTATTACTACTTGGCTAGTCATCTTACATGGTGTTGTTCCTCTGTCTCTTTTTTCATCCCAGTGTGATTTTCTGCTGCATGCTTGCTTTTTACCTCCAGGAAATAAAAACAAAAGGGAATCCAAAGCCAATCCTCTGGTCCAAGGCTATCCCGCCCTCCCTCACTTTCAGGGAGAGTTGTGTCAAACTCTCGTGCTTTAAACCACCTTAGTATACAAGGGGAAAATATTTTATTGATCTATGTTCAATGTCATGTGAACTGGTAAGCTAAGGTATGGATTATCTTTTCCTCCCGTAATGGGCTTTGATGTTCAATGAGTGTCTGCCAGTCCTTGATCTGTAGCGATGGAGAAAGGCCATTGATTCGACATCCCTGAGATCAAACTTTGAATTGACTTTTCAATCCCACAAGCTCCATTTTGGGACTGAAGTCCAATGGCAGATCTCAGGTTTTTAACAAGTCGCGATGGTTGAGGAGAGTGATATCTTTCTTCATACTTTACAGCAGGGATTCCCATAGTGGGCACTACCGCCCTCTGGTGGGCGCTGCAGTGATCCAGGGGGGCGGTGATGGCACCTATGAGGACACAGGGGCGGAGCCAGGGGAGGGGCGGGGCCAGGGGAGGGGCGGGGCCTCTTCCCAAGTGCCGGAGACAGGGCTGAGCACCTGAGGAGCCTGTTAGGACACAGGGGGTGGAGCTAGAGGAGTGGGCGTGGTTTCTTCCCAAGAGCCCAAGAAGGGCAAAGAATCTATACCCCTCCTGAGACGCTTGTTGGGACACAGAGGGCGGAGCTAGGGAAGGGGGTGGGGCCTCCTTCCAAGAGCCTGAGACAGGGCTGAGCCTCTATACTTCTCCTGAGAGGCCTTTTAGGACTAAAGGGCGGGGCTAGGGGCGGGGCCTCCTTCTAAGAGCCCAAGATAGAGCTGAGCCTCTATACTTCTCCTGAGAGGCCTTTTAGGACTAAAGGGCGGGGTCTAGGGGCGGGGCCTCCTTCTAAGAGCCCAAGATAGAGCTGAGCCTCTATACTTCTCCTGAGAGGCCTTTTAGGACTAAAGGGCGGGGCTAGGGGCGTGGCCTCCTTCTAAGAGCCCAAGATAGAGCTGAGCCTCTATACTTCTCCTGAGAGGCCTTTTAGGACTAAAGGGCGGGGCTAGGGGCGGGGCCTCCTTCTAAGAGCCCAAGATAGAGCTGAGCCTCTATACTTCTCCTGAGAGGCCTTTTAGGACTAAAGGGCGGGGCTAGGGGCGTGGCCTCCTTCTAAGAGCCCAAGATAGAGCTGAGCCTCTATACTTCTCCTGAGAGGCCTTTTAGGACTAAAGGGCGGGGCTAGGGGCGTGGCCTCCTTCTAAGAGCCCAAGATAGAGCTGAGCCTCTATACTTCTCCTGAGAGGCCTTTTAGGACTAAAGGGCGGGGCTAGGGGCGTGGCCTCCTTCTAAGAGCCCAAGATAGAGCTGAGCCTCTATACTTCTCCTGAGAGGCCTTTTAGGACTAAAGGGCGGGGCTAGGGGCGGGGCCTCCTTCTAAGAGCCCAAGATAGAGCTGAGCCTCTATACTTCTCCTGAGAGGCCTTTTAGGACTAAAGGGCGGGGCTAGGGGCGGGGCCTCCTTCTAAGAGCCCAAGATAGAGCTGAGCCTCTATACTTCTCCTGAGAGGCCTTTTAGGACTAAAGGGCGGGGCTAGGGGCGGGGCCTCCTTCTAAGAGCCCAAGATAGAGCTGAGCCTCTATACTTCTCCTGAGAGGCCTTTTAGGACTAAAGGGCGGGGCTAGGGGCGGGGCCTCCTTCTAAGAGCCCAAGATAGAGCTGAGCCTCTATACTTCTCCTGAGAGGCCTTTTAGGACTAAAGGGCGGGGCTAGGGGCGGGGCCTCCTTCTAAGAGCCCAAGATAGAGCTGAGCCTCTATACTTCTCCTGAGAGGCCTTTTAGGACTAAAGGGCGGGGCTAGGGGCGGGGCCTCCTTCTAAGAGCCCAAGATAGAGCTGAGCCTCTATACTTCTCCTGAGAGGCCTTTTAGGACTAAAGGGCGGGGCTAGGGGCGGGGCCTCCTTCTAAGAGCCCAAGATAGAGCTGAGCCTCTATACTTCTCCTGAGAGGCCTTTTAGGACTAAAGGGCGGGGCTAGGGGCGGGGCCTCCTTCTAAGAGCCCAAGATAGAGCTGAGCCTCTATACTTCTCCTGAGAGGCCTTTTAGGACTAAAGGGCGGGGCTAGGGGCGGGGCCTCCTTCTAAGAGCCCAAGATAGAGCTGAGCCTCTATACTTCTCCTGAGAGGCCTTTTAGGACTAAAGGGCGGGGGCTAGGGGCGGGGCCTCCTTCTAAGAGCCCAAGATAGAGCTGAGCCTCTATACTTCTCCTGAGAGGCCTTTTAGGACTAAAGGGCGGGGCTAGGGGCGGGGCCTCCTTCTAAGAGCCCAAGATAGAGCTGAGCCTCTATACTTCTCCTGAGAGGCCTTTTAGGACTAAAGGGCGGGGCTAGGGGCGGGGCCTCCTTCTAAGAGCCCAAGATAGAGCTGAGCCTCTATACTTCTCCTGAGAGGCCTTTTAGGACTAAAGGGCGGGGCTAGGGGCGGGGCCTCCTTCTAAGAGCCCAAGATAGAGCTGAGCCTCTATACTTCTCCTGAGAGGCCTTTTAGGACTAAAGGGCGGGGCTAGGGGCGGGGCCTCCTTCTAAGAGCCCAAGATAGAGCTGAGCCTCTATACTTCTCCTGAGAGGCCTTTTAGGACTAAAGGGCGGGGCTAGGGGCGGGGCCTCCTTCTAAGAGCCCAAGATAGAGCTGAGCCTCTATACTTCTCCTGAGAGGCCTTTTAGGACTAAAGGGCGGGGCTAGGGGCGGGGCCTCCTTCTAAGAGCCCAAGATAGAGCTGAGCCTCTATACTTCTCCTGAGAGGCCTTTTAGGACTAAAGGGCGGGGGCTAGGGGCGGGGCCTCCTTCTAAGAGCCCAAGATAGAGCTGAGCCTCTATACTTCTCCTGAGAGGCCTTTTAGGACTAAAGGGCGGGGCTAGGGGCGGGGCCTCCTTCTAAGAGCCCAAGATAGAGCTGAGCCTCTATACTTCTCCTGAGAGGCCTTTTAGGACTAAAGGGCGGGGCTAGGGGCGGGGCCTCCTTCTAAGAGCCCAAGATAGAGCTGAGCCTCTATACTTCTCCTGAGAGGCCTTTTAGGACTAAAGGGCGGGGCTAGGGGCGGGGCCTCCTTCTAAGAGCCCAAGATAGAGCTGAGCCTCTATACTTCTCCTGAGAGGCCTTTTAGGACTAAAGGGCGGGGCTAGGGGCGGGGCCTCCTTCTAAGAGCCCAAGATAGAGCTGAGCCTCTATACTTCTCCTGAGAGGCCTTTTAGGACTAAAGGGCGGGGCTAGGGGCGGGGCCTCCTTCTAAGAGCCCAAGATAGAGCTGAGCCTCTATACTTCTCCTGAGAGGCCTTTTAGGACTAAAGGGCGGGGCTAGGGGCGTGGCCTCCTTCTAAGAGCCCAAGATAGAGCTGAGCCTCTATACTTCTCCTGAGAGGCCTTTTAGGACTAAAGGGCGGGGCTAGGGGCGGGGCCTCCTTCTAAGAGCCCAAGATAGAGCTGAGCCTCTATACTTCTCCTGAGAGGCCTTTTAGGACTAAAGGGCGGGGCTAGGGGCGGGGCCTCCTTCTAAGAGCCCAAGATAGAGCTGAGCCTCTATACTTCTCCTGAGAGGCCTTTTAGGACTAAAGGGCGGGGCTAGGGGCGGGGGCCTCCTTCTAAGAGCCCAAGATAGAGCTGAGCCTCTATACTTCTCCTGAGAGGCCTTTTAGGACTAAAGGGCGGGGCTAGGGGCGGGGCCTCCTTCTAAGAGCCCAAGATAGAGCTGAGCCTCTATACTTCTCCTGAGAGGCCTTTTAGGACTAAAGGGCGGGGCTAGGGGCGGGGCCTCCTTCTAAGAGCCCAAGATAGAGCTGAGCCTCTATACTTCTCCTGAGAGGCCTTTTAGGACTAAAGGGCGGGGCTAGGGGCGGGGCCTCCTTCTAAGAGCCCAAGATAGAGCTGAGCCTCTATACTTCTCCTGAGAGGCCTTTTAGGACTAAAGGGCGGGGCTAGGGGCGTGGCCTCCTTCTAAGAGCCCAAGATAGAGCTGAGCCTCTATACTTCTCCTGAGAGGCCTTTTAGGACTAAAGGGCGGGGCTAGGGGCGGGGCCTCCTTCTAAGAGCCCAAGATAGAGCTGAGCCTCTATACTTCTCCTGAGAGGCCTTTTAGGACTAAAGGGCGGGGCTAGGGGCGGGGCCTCCTTCTAAGAGCCCAAGATAGAGCTGAGCCTCTATACTTCTCCTGAGAGGCCTTTTAGGACTAAAGGGCGGGGCTAGGGGCGGGGCCTCCTTCTAAGAGCCCAAGATAGAGCTGAGCCTCTATACTTCTCCTGAGAGGCCTTTTAGGACTAAAGGGCGGGGCTAGGGGCGGGGCCTCCTTCTAAGAGCCCAAGATAGAGCTGAGCCTCTATACTTCTCCTGAGAGGCCTTTTAGGACTAAAGGGCGGGGCTAGGGGCGGGGCCTCCTTCTAAGAGCCCAAGATAGAGCTGAGCCTCTATACTTCTCCTGAGAGGCCTTTTAGGACTAAAGGGCGGGGCTAGGGGCGGGGCCTCCTTCTAAGAGCCCAAGATAGAGCTGAGCCTCTATACTTCTCCTGAGAGGCCTTTTAGGACTAAAGGGCGGGGCTAGGGGCGGGGCCTCCTTCTAAGAGCCCAAGATAGAGCTGAGCCTCTATACTTCTCCTGAGAGGCCTTTTAGGACTAAAGGGCGGGGCTAGGGGCGGGGCCTCCTTCTAAGAGCCCAAGATAGAGCTGAGCCTCTATACTTCTCCTGAGAGGCCTTTTAGGACTAAAGGGCGGGGCTAGGGGCGGGGCCTCCTTCTAAGAGCCCAAGATAGAGCTGAGCCTCTATACTTCTCCTGAGAGGCCTTTTAGGACTAAAGGGCGGGGCTAGGGGCGTGGCCTCCTTCTAAGAGCCCAAGATAGAGCTGAGCCTCTATACTTCTCCTGAGAGGCCTTTTAGGACTAAAGGGCGGGGCTAGGGGCGGGGCCTCCTTCTAAGAGCCCAAGATAGAGCTGAGCCTCTATACTTCTCCTGAGAGGCCTTTTAGGACTAAAGGGCGGGGCTAGGGGCGGGGCCTCCTTCTAAGAGCCCAAGATAGAGCTGAGCCTCTATACTTCTCCTGAGAGGCCTTTTAGGACTAAAGGGCGGGGCTAGGGGCGGGGCCTCCTTCTAAGAGCCCAAGATAGAGCTGAGCCTCTATACTTCTCCTGAGAGGCCTTTTAGGACTAAAGGGCGGGGCTAGGGGCGGGGCCTCCTTCTAAGAGCCCAAGATAGAGCTGAGCCTCTATACTTCTCCTGAGAGGCCTTTTAGGACTAAAGGGCGGGGCTAGGGGCGGGGCCTCCTTCTAAGAGCCCAAGATAGAGCTGAGCCTCTATACTTCTCCTGAGAGGCCTTTTAGGACTAAAGGGCGGGGCTAGGGGCGGGGCCTCCTTCTAAGAGCCCAAGATAGAGCTGAGCCTCTATACTTCTCCTGAGAGGCCTTTTAGGACTAAAGGGCGGGGCTAGGGGCGGGGCCTCCTTCTAAGAGCCCAAGATAGAGCTGAGCCTCTATACTTCTCCTGAGAGGCCTTTTAGGACTAAAGGGCGGGGCTAGGGGCGGGGCCTCCTTCTAAGAGCCCAAGATAGAGCTGAGCCTCTATACTTCTCCTGAGAGGCCTTTTAGGACTAAAGGGCGGGGCTAGGGGCGGGGCCTCCTTCTAAGAGCCCAAGATAGAGCTGAGCCTCTATACTTCTCCTGAGAGGCCTTTTAGGACTAAAGGGCGGGGCTAGGGGCGGGGCCTCCTTCTAAGAGCCCAAGATAGAGCTGAGCCTCTATACTTCTCCTGAGAGGCCTTTTAGGACTAAAGGGCGGGGCTAGGGGCGGGGCCTCCTTCTAAGAGCCCAAGATAGAGCTGAGCCTCTATACTTCTCCTGAGAGGCCTTTTAGGACTAAAGGGCGGGGCTAGGGGCGGGGCCTCCTTCTAAGAGCCCAAGATAGAGCTGAGCCTCTATACTTCTCCTGAGAGGCCTTTTAGGACTAAAGGGCGGGGCTAGGGGCGGGGCCTCCTTCTAAGAGCCCAAGATAGAGCTGAGCCTCTATACTTCTCCTGAGAGGCCTTTTAGGACTAAAGGGCGGGGCTAGGGGCGGGGCCTCCTTCTAAGAGCCCAAGATAGAGCTGAGCCTCTATACTTCTCCTGAGAGGCCTTTTAGGACTAAAGGGCGGGGCTAGGGGCGGGGCCTCCTTCTAAGAGCCCAAGATAGAGCTGAGCCTCTATACTTCTCCTGAGAGGCCTTTTAGGACTAAAGGGCGGGGCTAGGGGCGGGGCCTCCTTCTAAGAGCCCAAGATAGAGCTGAGCCTCTATACTTCTCCTGAGAGGCCTTTTAGGACTAAAGGGCGGGGCTAGGGGCGGGGCCTCCTTCTAAGAGCCCAAGATAGAGCTGAGCCTCTATACTTCTCCTGAGAGGCCTTTTAGGACTAAAGGGCGGGGCTAGGGGCGGGGCCTCCTTCTAAGAGCCCAAGATAGAGCTGAGCCTCTATACTTCTCCTGAGAGGCCTTTTAGGACTAAAGGGCGGGGCTAGGGGCGTGGCCTCCTTCTAAGAGCCCAAGATAGAGCTGAGCCTCTATACTTCTCCTGAGAGGCCTTTTAGGACTAAAGGGCGGGGCTAGGGGCGTGGCCTCCTTCTAAGAGCCCAAGACAGGGCTGAGCCTCTATACTTCTCCTGAGAGGCCTTTTAGGACTAAAGGGCAGCGCTAGGGGTGGGGCCTCTTCCAAGAGCACAAGACAGGGCTGAGCCTCTATACTTCTCTTGAGAGGCCTTTTAGGACTAAAAGGTGGGGCTAGGGGTGGGGGCTCTTCCCAAGAGTGCGAGACAGGACTGAGCCTCTATACCTCTCCTGAGAGGTCTTTTAGGACTAAAGGGCAGGGCTAGGGGCGGGGCCTCCTTCCAATAGCACGAGACAGGGCTGAGCCTCTATACTTCTCTTGAGAGGGCTTTTAGGACTAAAGGGTGGGGCTAGGGGCAAGGCCTCTTCCCAAGAGTGCGAGACAGGGCTGAGCCTCTATACTTCTCCTGAGAGGCCTTTTAGGACTAAAAGATGGGGATAGGGGCAGAGTGGGGCCTCCTTCCAAGAGCCCGAGACACGGCTGAGCCTCTATACTTCGCTTTTTAGTCCTTTTAGGACTAAAGGGCAGGGCTAGGGGCGGGGCCTCTTCCCAAGAGCGCGAGACAGGGCTGAGCCTCTATACTTCTCTTGAGAGGCCTTTTAGGACTAAAGGGCGGGGCTAGGGGCGGAGCCTCTTCCCAAGAGCGTGAGACAGGGCTGAGCCTCTCTATACCTCCCCTGAGGTGATTGTTAGAACACGGGGGCGGGGTATAGAGGTTCAGCCCAATCAGGCACTTGGGAAGAGGCCCCGCCCCCTCCTCTAGCCCCGCCCCCTGTGTTCTGGCAGGCACCGCAGGACAGGGATAGAAGCTCAGCCCTGGGGGCATTACAAATGAAACAATCAGAAACAGATAGTAATTCTATTAAAATGCACAAGCGTATAATACTCTAATTTTTAGAGCACATACTTGTTAGGAAGGTGTGTGTATAGCGGAACCAGCTGCGTCCAGTTAACACCATGTGCAAAAGACTCAGACCAGCCAGAGGAATTGAAAGAACAAAGGAACTTTACTCGTTGAGTTGAAGTTAAATAAACAGTTCAGCAATCGTACAATGTCCTTGTAGTTGCATAGGATCAATAACTAATCAATCAGCATTCAATATATCCAGCATAGCATATTTAAACTGCTACTTGACCGTAGCTAGAGAGCCTGTCTTTTCTGTGCTCTCCCTACAAACTCAGATTCCCAACTGACAAACCCAGCCATCTGCCAGCAAACCGATACATTGTTTTAGGCGTGGCTTGTCTCTCTGCAAAAAGTCAGCTCCCTTTTTGCAGAGCTCTTTCTTTGCAAGAATCTTTCAAGGGATTTCTTTTACACACACACACACATACACATTAGCATTTTGGTGCAATAATACATTTACCAATGATTTATATGTACAGTAGAGTCTCACTTATCCAACACTCGCTTATCCAACGTTCTGGATTATCCAACGCATTTTTGTAGTCAATGTTTTCAATACATCATCATATTTTGGTGCTAAATTCGTAAATACAGTAATTACAACATAGCATTACTGCATACTGAACTACTTTTTCTGTCAAATTTATTGTATAACATGATGTTTTGGTGCCTAATTTGTAAAATCATAACCTAATTTGATGTGTAATAGGCTTTTCCTTAATCCCTCCTTATTAACCAACATATTTGCTTATCCAACGTTCTGCCGGCCCGTTTATGTTGGATAAGTGAGACTCTACAGTATAAACAGGTGCCAAACTAAACAGCTGATTTGTCTACTTAATACAAAATATAAATGTCCCCAAACTGTCTTTCCTACTGGGATATGTACATTATATGTTGAAAACATCATATTAAATTCCATCCTCATACTGCAGAAATTCCAAATCCATACGTTCTCTTCTTGATGTCTCACTGTTTTCTCAGACTAAGATTCAAATTCTATTGTTTTCAGCTCTTACCATGTTTATGAATAGCCATAATGCCAGCGCAGTATCAGCACAACAGCTCCCATCTCTTCTAGGAGAGTTAATAACAAGGAAATTAAGCACTTTCCCTACCTAATTTACTTTCCATGTCCTCTTGTCACTGCCATCAATTTTATTTTATTTTTTAGCACACACGCTCTTTCTTTATTAAAGAAAGGCAGTCTAATAATTATTTCAGATTTTCATTTTGCTGGGGATGTATCCTGTTGGCTGTAACACTGTATGAGTTTCAGGGTGGCTAGTCAAGCTGGAATTCCAATAACCAACTCTAGCTTGATTCAACACTTAGGTGGGTCAACCCGCTCTCAGGCTGAAACAGGATTGACTCAAAACAATTTCCCGCAACAATTAGAAAACGGTTTGACTTTACTCAAGCTGAACCAAATTAATGCTAAGCAGTTTTTCAAAATGCATTCTGCCGCTGAAGTGGCAAAACAGCTATTTTGATGGGCAGCAGTGCTCGAAGGTCAAGACGTGTCACAGGTATCCCGAGCAATTAAAAGAGATGTTTACTGAGGCCATAAAAAGACATGTTGCAAAGATTTGGTGGTGCACAAAAAGTCTAGTTTACATTGTACACTGACAACATAGAGAAATTAAGTCATTGTTTAAGCAAACAATCACTTATGTGTTGTCAAAGGCTTTCATGGCCGAAATCACAGGGTTGTTATGGGCAGTATAGCCATATTCCAGAAGTATTCTCTCCTGATATTTCATCCACATCTATGACAGGCATTCTTAGAAATTGTGAGGTACAGTAGAGTCTCACTTATCCAACATTCGCTTATCCAACGCTCTGGATTATCAACACAGTCTGCCTTTTAGTAGTCAATGTTTTCAATACATTGTGATATTTTGGTGCTAAATTAGTAAATACAGTAATTACTACATAGCATTACTGCACACTGAACTACTTTTTCTGTCAAATTTGTTGTATAACATGATGTTTTGGTGCCTAATTTGTAAAATCATAACCTAATTTGATGTTTAATAGGCTTTTCCTTAATCCCTTCTTAATATCCAACATATTCGCTTATCCAACGTTCTGCCGGCCCATTTATGTTGGATAAGTGAGACTCTACTGTATATGGGAAAACTAAGCAAGGAAGATGTGTTGTCGAAGGCTTTCATGGCCGGGATTACAGGGTTGTTGTATGTCTTTCAGGCTGTGTGGCCATGTTCCAGAAGTATTCTCTCCTGACGTTTCGCCCACATCTATGGCAGGCATCCTCTGAGAATGCCAGCCATAGATGTGAGCGAAACGTCAGGAGAGAATACTTCTGGAACATGACCACACAGCCCGAAAGACATACAACAACCCTAAGCAAGGAAGGCTTATATATCTGTGGAAGGTCCAGGGTGGGAGAAAGAACTCTTGTCAGTTGGAGGCCAGTGTGAATGTTGTAATTAATCACCTTGATTAGCATTGAATAGCCTTGCAAGCTTCATCTCTTGGCTTCTTCCTGCCTGAGGAAATCCTGTGTTCAGAGTCGTTAGCTGTCTCTGATTGTATGTTCTTACCATATGTCAAGGGAATCACTGACCGCATAGGCAAGCTGATGAAGAAACACAACCTACAATCTATCTACAGGCCTTTGAATAACTGAGTCCCCTTGTCTAAAAGTCAGATCAATAACACCTTTGTACGCACAGGTCCCTTTTCTTATAACAAATTGGCCGGCCATCTCCCTCCCCTTTCAAGAAGGTTGTCGCACCTCAGGCTAGTTACACCTTGCTTTATACACCAGGTTGCACACAGGTTGAAGTCTTTTGTAGTTTATTAGGAAATAGAAAATAAACAGTTCTTAAAAAGCAAAAGTAAAGTTCCAAAAGATTGTTGCAAAACAAGGTTTCAAAGAATAATCCAAGAAATCCTAAGTAATAAACAAGGTCCTGCTGAAGCATGACAAAGTCCCATGAACATGAACACACAAAGGCTGCAAGAAAATCCAGGAAAATGAGAGCTTGCTTCTTGGCTTGAGCGAGAAGTTGCTTTGACAAAGGTTTGTCTTCCAACACACTATTTTAATACCCTTTGCATAGCATGAAAGCATTTCTTTGGCCTCTGACCTCCTTCTTGTTTGCTATTCTCACACTCCTGCGAACCCTGAATTCCAAACGGCCAGCTCGATCTAAGGATTCCGTTTCATCAAGGCCAGACAGCTCGTTAGCGTCAATCTGCTTGCTATCAGACTGAGAACTGTCCTCCTTTTCTGAGTCAATTTGCACCTGGCTAGCTTCAGTATCATCAACACCATTCCCTGCTGTGGGAAAGACTCCCTGTTCTTAATCTTCTACAGCAGGGACACTCTGAACCTGAATCCCATAATCCCCATCAGAGTTACTCTGAGGTTCGAGCTGAGTCACAACAAAGATCTGGATTTAATGGGGTATTTAATTAATTTGGAATAACCAAGGTTATTCCAAATTAGTTCATTTTTACTGGGGACGTCGTTTGGACATCTTGATAAAAACCCAGACAAGTCCTGGGATATGGGTCTGTCTGGATGAGCCCCCAGAAGTGGCAGTTAGTGCAAAATGTACGTAGCAGCTGGATTGTTAACAGGAACAACTTGTCAGGGGATGATGGGGTGCAGAGTGGATTCCAAAATTCATCATCCCGGTCTCACCTCCTTCTCCAGACTGTATTCCCATGCGGAGAATCAGCACTGGTCAAGAAATACTCCAGCAGGCGAAGTCCATCTTCATCGAGAGCTCACGCCGAAACACCACAGATAAGATAAACAACACATTCCTCTGTCCAGAGGAAGTTCCCCCAAAGGCCGGAAGTCATGCCTGATAGGTCATAGCAATCACAACAGGCTGTCAGTCAAAACTAGCTTGCTGTTAACCATTTCATCAATGAAAAATACACACTCCTGCTCATCAGCAGTAAACACTTGATTTACATTTCATACAAAATACAACCATACTCCAACACAACTTACAGAGATCGAGTAACATCCATATCATTTGGGCTCGGGCTGTGGCGCAGGCTGGAGAGCAGCTGCAATGAATCACTGCAATGAATCACTCTGACCAGGAGGTCATGAGTTCGAGGCCCGCTCGGAGCCTATGTTTGTCTGTCTTTGTTCTATGTTAAAAGGCACTGAATGTTTGCCTTATATGTGTAATGTGATCCGCCCTGAGTCCCCTTCGGGGTGAGAAAGAAGGGCGGAATAGAAATGCTGTAAATAAATAAATAAATATCACATCATATCTGTCTCCTATACAAAATCTGGACAATGCTGAGTAAAAATGTCCTAGTAGGTGTATAAATAAATGAAGTTCTATTGAAAGATGAAGTAGAAACAAGAACAAAACAGACAGAGTGATGCCTGGTATCCAAATACCAGCTTCTTCATAAGGCATGAGCTATTTTTCATTGCCTTTGTTCCTTCCCACCTGTTGAGGATAGGATACAACTGTTTGTTAAGACTGGAAAGAGGATTATTTGTGTTTGCCCCTAGGAGATAAACAGCCCAGAGCAACATTGCTTGAAAACCTTCAAGCAGCAGGGGAAACAATCACAATAAATAAGAAAAACATTTGAAGGAATTGGCAAGGATGAAGTTCTGCAAGTGTTTCTGATAGTCTGGCAAAGGGAAAATCGTATCAGTCTGAATGAAGATCAAGATTCCCATGCATGAACATAGTCGTTCTTTTTT
This sequence comes from Anolis carolinensis, assembly GCF_035594765.1. Lineage (NCBI taxonomy): Eukaryota > Metazoa > Chordata > Lepidosauria > Squamata > Anolidae > Anolis > Anolis carolinensis. Next base: position 4,233,913 of record NW_026943822.1, on the reverse strand, counting down.
AAAAACTCAGTATATAAAATGACACATTGGCCATTTCTTATTATTATACTACCTCAATGAAAGGATATATTACATTTCCTACCAAAAAACCCACCCAAGTTCATTTGGCCACACCTGCTGATCAAACTGGGGGTGCATCTACACTATGGAATAAATGCAGTTTTTAAATTAATTTTTTATTCAGATTTTAAGTGCTTACATAAAAGAAAAAACGTGGGAGGATACAGGTGAGGAAAGGAAAGAGAAAAATAGGGGAACGGGGAAAAAGGCGGGGTAAAAATGATGTAAACAAGATAAAAATAGAAAGAAGCAAAGAAGGAATTTTAGGTAAGGATTGGTTGGGGTAGGGTCATGAAGGTAAAGTTTATTTTGGTCTTCCATTTTCTACTTTTCCTGGTTATATTTAGGTATTTAATTGTCTTATCTTGTTTGTTGGTCACCATCATAGTTTGATAAATTTATTTAGTAGAATAAATGCGGTTTGATAAGACTTTAGCTTCAATGGCTCAATGCTATGGGATCATGGTAATTGTAGTTTTGCACGTTCTTTAGCCTTCCCTACCATCTTTGGTTGGTGCCTCACCAACTACAAATCACAGGATTTCACAGCATTTTTTAATTTTATTTCATGTCAAAAGCATTGCATAAAATGGGCCAGAGCGATGGGGCACACAATACAGTCACGGCAATGGGAGGAGATATGGGTAAAAAAACTAAGGTGGGTCTATGCGGCGGAATTATTATTGTAACAAGAAATGTGCAAGTTGCTTATGAACTTCATAATAAAAATATACACTATATTACAAATTAAGCACCAAAACATCATGTTTAACAACAAATTCGACAGAAAAAGCAGTTCAATACACAGTAATGTTATGTTGTAATTACTGTATTTACAAATTTAGCACCAAAATATCACGATATATTGAAAAAATTGACTACAAAAATGGCTTGGATAATCCAGAAACTTGGATAAGCAAGGCTTGGATAAGTGAGACTCTACTGTATATATATATGATGGTGCACAAGTTCTCCACCATTTAACTTACTGTATATACTCGAGTATAAGCCTAGTTTTTCAGCCCTCTTTTTAAGACTGAAAAAGCCCCCCTCGGCTTATACTCGGGTAAGGGTCCTGGTTGGCTTATATTTGGGTCAGCTTATACTCAAGAATATATGGTACATTTATTATTTTTCTCTATTATTGTTGCTACTATTACATTTATGTTTCTCTATTATTATTATTATTATTATTATTATTATTATTATTATTATTTTACATTTATTATTTCACTCTGATCTTATTATTACTATTATTATTATCACATTTATTATTTTACTCTATTTATTCTTACATGTATTATTTTCCTGTATTTATTATTATTATTATTACATGTATTATTTTACATTGAAGAAGATGAGAAATAATGATTTGATCAGAGTTGGACAGTCTTATCTTAAATAACAGTTTTACGTAAATATTCAAAAACATTTAACCTACTGATGCCTCAATTAATGTAATTTCATTGGGATCTATTTTTATTTCTGAAATTTACCACCCTTGGCTTATACTGGAGTCAATGTTTTCCCAGCCTTTTTTGTGGTAAAATTAAGTGCCTCGGCTTATATTCGGGTCGGCTTATACTCAAGTATCTACGGTAATTGGCCACAGATTTTACCAATCTTGTATCCTTTCTAATTATGTATTGCATCTGGCTTCTTCCCACTCTGCTTATTTCTTAAATCTGAAAACACAGGATTTGGGAACCTTCCTCACGGCTGTCTTTGGGACCTGCAACGCAGCCAAATAACACAAAATATCAAGGCAGATAATCCACAATATCTGCTTTGAACTAGATTATCTGAGTCCACACTGCCATATAATCCAGTTCAATGTGGATTTTATGCAGTTGTGTGGAAGGGTCTTTGTTGCCCATTTGTTTGGCCCTTTCATACGGACCCAATCCTCCTTCATACTAGTGGCAACTGATCGGAGAAGGCAAGACAACCAGAGGCCACTTTCTTCTTTTTCTTGTTCCAGATATTATTTGAAGGGAATAGGTAATGGGAAAAATCTTACAATTCTTCCTTAATAGCCTCTGCTAGATCGCGCCCAGCACAAGTATCAGCGCTTCTGGTCCTTCTCGACCTTACCGCAGCGTTTGACACCGTTGACTACGATCTAATGATTCACCGTCTCGCCATGTCCGGAGTTCGCGGTCAGGCCCTCAATTGGTTCAACTCATTTCTGCGAAACCGGAGCCAAAGCGTGGAGTATATGGGTCAAGTCTCTGACAGATCTCCCCTCCTATGTGGGGTACCCCAAGGTGCAATTCTCTCCCCTCTTCTCTTCAACATCTACGTTAGACCCTTTGCTAGTTTGGTTCGGAGTTTCGGCCTAGACTGCTATCAATATGCGGACGACACCCAACTCCTTCTGCGCTTGGAGCCTGGAGCAACGTCAATACCAGACCATTTCACCTTCTGTCTGGACGCTCTGTCGAACTGGCTACGTGCTAGTAGACTGAAGGTGAACCCGGCAAAGACTGAGATTCTCTGGCATGGCCGCTCGACTGGTCTGACCCACTTGCTACCCACCTTCGATGGTGCTGCCCTATCTCCTTCGCCCACCGTTAAGAGCCTGGGTGACGTTTTGGACTCGCAGCTGACAATGGAAGCTCAGTTCGCTGCTGCCAGCAAACAGGCCTTTTTCCACCTACGACAAGCGAGGCAACTGGCACCCTATCTATCTGATGAGGCTCTGGCAACGGTCATCCATGCCACGGTCACGTCTAGGCTGGACTATTGCAACGCCCTGTATGTTGGCCTTCCGATGTCCACGACCCGAAAGCTCCGTCTTGTTCAGAATGCGGCAGCCAGGCTACTCACAAGAACACCCATGAAATGCCACATAACACCAGTCCTGCAGCATCTGCATTGGCTTCCAACTGATTACCGTGGTTTATATAAGATGCTAGTTCTGACCTTTAAAACCCTTTACGGCCAGGGCCCATCGTACCTTAGGGACCGTCTCTCCTTCTCCCATCATCGGAGGTCACAATAACCATCCCAACGAGACTTACTTTATGTACCGGGTCCTAGAGAAGTGCACTTGGAAAGGACCAGGCGCAGAGCTTTTTCTATTTCTGCCCCTGCCTTAGGGAATGCCTTGCCGCCCCAGATGAGAGCCATGCGTGAGTTGGGGCCTTTCACCCTCGCACTCAAGACCTGGCTCTTGACAAGAACTTTTGATCTAGGTTAATTTTATCAATATTTGTATGTATGTATTTTTATCCTTTACAATTTTATCTTGTAAATCGCCTAGAGCAGGGGTCCCCAAACTTTTTAAACAGGGGGCCATGTCACAATCCTTTGGACCGTTGGAGGGCCGGACTATAGTTGGCCACTGAGCAATAATAATTAATAATAATAATAATAATAATAACAACAACAACAACAACAACAACAACAATAATAATAAAAGAGGGTCGGCAGAGACCCTTTGGGCCATTTAGTCCAACCCCCTTCTGCCTCTGTGCACCAAAAGCACAACCAAAGCATCCCTGACAGATGGCCACCCCGCCTCAATGATAATAATAATAATAATAATAATAATAATAATAATAATAATAATAATAATACAGGGTTTTGGAACACAATACTCCTGACCTCACAATCGTGTTAAAAAACAAAGTATGGATTGTCGATGTTGCAATCCCAGGTGACAGAAGGATTGAGGAGAAACAACTGGAAAAGCTGACATGATATGAGGATTCAAAGATCGAATTACAAAGACTCTGGCACAAGCCAGTCAAGGTGGTCCCGATGGTAATCGGCTAAAGACCTTAGCCTGCACTTAACACAATCGGCGCTAACAAAATTACCATCTGCCAGCTGCAGAAGGCCACCTTACTGGAATCTGCACACATTATTCGCCGATACATCACACAGTCCTAGACACTTGGGAAGTGTCCGATGTGTGATCCAATACAACAGCCAGCAGAGTGTCTGCTGTGGACTCATCTTGTTGTGTTTCAAATAATAATAATAATAATAACAATAATAATAATAATAATAATAATAATAATAATAATAATAATGGTTGTAAGAGAAGAAGAGACCCCTTGGGTCATTTAGCCCAACCCCCTTCTGCCCATGTGCTGTGGGGGCCGGATAAATGGCTTCAATGGGCCGCATCCAGCCCCCGGGCCTTAGTTTGGGGACCCCTGGCCTAGAGCATATTGGATGGAGGGCGATTAATAAGTAATTAAATGATGATGATGATGATGATGATGATGATGATGATATGATGATGATGAAAGGAGGAATAGCAGCAGCACCAGCAGCAGCAGACTGCTCAGTGGGCAAAACAGTTGGAAATTGAGAATCACAATTGCTAGCATTTCCATAATGCTGATACTGAAACACAGGATTTGTCCTCCCTTGGAGGAGGAAGAAATGAGGTTATTATGCTGCTCGATCAAAGAAACGGATCCGCCAGTAAATGCAAATTCTTTTTAAAAGGCACTAATATTTACCTTTTAGCAATCACTCTCCCAAAGCAGCAGGAACGCATTTGGCTTTTGTGGAATCCAAGCTCGCAATATCAGTCTTGGTCACATCCAATTTCATGAGCCGATCTAACAAAAAATGAACAAATAGAAATGCCTAATTGAACAAACAGATCTCTGTGACTCAGCAAAGAAGGAAAGGGGCATTTAAAAGACAGAAGGGTTTTATAACAAAAACATTTTCCATTGATTTTTGAACAACAGAGCTAGTCACAGTATAAGATGCAAAGACTTCTCAACTCAGATTTGACATTCAAAAAATAGACATATGTGAGTACAGGTGCATTTGAGTAGACATTATACTACATTTCCTTTGACTAAAAGTTGGCTTCTTGGAGTGCCTCTGACATCGCTGTGCATGTGGCAGGCTTCAGGCTGCATTGCAGTCAGTGGTCTGTGGTTTGCTCTTCTCCCCACTCGCATGTCGTGGACTCCACTTTGTGGACCCATTTCTTAAGGTTGGCTCTGCATCTTGTGGTGCCACAGTGCAGTCGGTTCAGCGCCTTCCAAGTCGTCCAGTCTTCTGTGTGCCCAGGAGAGAGTCTCTCATCTGGTATCAGCCACTGATTGTGGTTCCGGGTTTTAACCTGCCACTTTTGGACTCTTGCTTGCTGAGGTATTCCTGCAAGTATCTCTGTAGATCTTAGGAAGCTATTTCTTGATTTAAGCCATTGGCTGATATCCGAACAGAGGATGGGCCAAAGATGTCAATGCCTTGGGATTATTATTGCTGTATTAACTCCTGTTTTATTGTCTTACTGTGTTTTATTTTTTGTATATTGTGCAATTTATGCTGTTGTTTTTGTAAATTATGTTGGTCGAACCTTGCCCCATGTGAGCCGCCCCGAGTCCCTGTGGGGAGATGGTGGCGGGGTATAAATAAAGTATTATTGTTATTGTTGTTATTATTATTATTATTATTATTATTATTATTATTATTATTATTATTGTATGACACAGCAAACAAGATAGATATGCTGGATTTCGTATCACAAAATCACAAGTCGAACACTTCCCAAGTGTCTAGGACTGTGTGATGTATATTATTATTATTATTATTATTATTATTATTATTATTATTATTATTATTATTATTATTGTATGACACAGCAAACAAGATAGATATGCTGGATTTCGTTTCACAAAATCACAAGTCGAACACTTCCCAAGCGTTTAGGACTGTGTGATGTATTTTCAGATGATGCGTGCAGATCCCAGTCGGGTGGCCTTTTGCAGTTGGCAGATCGTAATTTTGTCAATGTCTATTGTTTCCAAAAGCCGGCTGAGATCTTTTGGCACGGCACCCAGTGTGCCCATCACCACCGGGACCACCTGCACTGGTTTCTGCCAGAGTCTTTGAAGTTCAATCTTGAGGTCCTGATAGCGGCTGAGTTTTTCCTGTTGTTTTTCGTCAATGCGACTGTCACCTGGGATGGCAACATCAATGATTCCATCAATTTTCCACAACTGTGATGTCTGGTGTGTTGTGTTCCAGAACTTTGTCAGTCTGGATTCGGAAGTCCCACAGTATCTTTGCGTGCTCATTTTCCAATACTTTTGCAGGTTTGTGATCCCACCAGTTCTTTGCTGCTGGGAGGTGATACTTGAGGCATAAGTTCCAATGAATCATTTGGGCCACATAGTTGTGCCTCTGTTTGTAGTCTATCTGTGCAATTTTCTTACAGCAGCTGAGGATATGATCAATGGTTTCGTCGGTTTCCTTGCACAGTCTGCATTTTGGGTCATCAGCTGATTTTTCGATCTTGGCCTGAATTGCCTTTGTCCTGATGTCTTGCTCCTGGGCTGCAAGGATCAGGCCTTCTGTCTCCTTCTTCAGGGTCCCATTTGTGAGCCAGAGCCAGGTCTTCTCCTTATCAGCTTTTCCTTCAGTTTTGTCAAGGAACTTTCCATGCAATGTTTTGTTGTGCCAGCTGTCAGCTCTAGTTTGTAGTGCGGTTTTCTTGTACTGATTCTTTGTCTGTTGTGCTTTGAGGAGTTTCTGATTTTTGACTTCAATCAAAGCAGGTTTATTTACAGCATTTATATTCCGCCCTTCTCACCCCGAAGGGGACTCAGGGCAGATCACATTACACATATAGGCAAACATTCAATGCCTTTTAACATAGGACAAAGACAAACAACATAGCTCCGAGCGGGCCTCGAACTTATGACCTCCTGGTCAGTGATTCATTGCAGTTAATTGCACTGGCTTGCTCTCCCGTCTGCGCCACAGCCCCAGGTTCTTCACTTTGCTTTACATATTCTGCCAGGGCATGTTCTTCTTCTTTGACTGCTTGTTTGACTTGTAAGAGTCCTCTGCCCCCTGATCTTCTAGGCAGATATAGCCGGTCAACATCACTGCGAGGGTGCAGTGAATGATGAATGGTTGTGAATTTTCTTGTTTTTCTGTCCAAATTGTCCAGTTCCGCCTGTGTCCAATTTATGATGCCAGCAGTATATCTTATGACAGGTATGGCCCAGGTGTTTATGGCCTTGATGGTGTTGCCTCCATTGAGCTTGCTTTTGAGAATTTTTCTGACCCTTTGTGTGTATTCTTTGCTGACCACAGTTTTCACATGTTCATACTTGATGTTGTCCAGCTGTAGTATGCCCAGATATTTATAGGCCTCTGGCTGGTGACACTTTATTGTTTGGCCATTAGCCATATTTATGCCCTCACTTTCAATGATTTTTCCCTTCTTCAATGCCACTGTCAAACATTTGTCCAAGCCAAACTCCATGCTGATATCAGTGCTAAAAATTCAGACAGTGTTGGTCAGAGACTGGATTTCAGTTTCCGTTTTCCCATACAGCTTCAGGTCATCCATGTACATCAGATGTGATATTTTATGAGAATTCTTAGATGTTTGATAGCCGAGATTTGTTTTTTGTAAGATTGTTGACAGAGGTATCATGGCAATAATGAAAAGCAGAGGGGACAATGGTAGAAAATTCCTCTCCTGATGTTGACAAGTCCATAGCTTTCATTTCCAACAAACAGTTCAGTTTTCCAGTGCTCCATCATGTTTTCAATAAAGGTGCCAACGTTTTTACTAATCCCGATGGCGTCCAGGCACTTGATGATCCAGCTGTGTGGGAGTGAGCCAAAGGCCTTTTTGTAGTCAATTATTATTATTATTATTATTATTATTATTATTATTATTATTATTATTATTATTATATTGCCTGTCTGCCTGCCTTAGTTAGTACCAGATGGGGAAATGTGGGCCATCTTTTTCTTCCAGTCTGCACACCATACTCTTATGCTCTTGCAAAATCCTTGCACAATTGCCATTTCACTCACTGCTCAGAAAGCTTTCTGCCTTTCTTTTAATGATGCGAGTTGAGCCGAGGTCTTCTACTGAGCTCAGGTAATTAGTGCTGGAGAACTCCGATTATCTCTTTGTACCACTCCCCAACATCTGACACAATTCTGCATAATAAACGTCCTCTTCAACAAATGCGAGGCCCTGCCAGTATCTCCTCAGAGGTTGGTTTGTGAAGTGAGGAGGAGAGAGTTGGCATTCCCTCCTCGCCAGGTGCCAGCTCCCTTCTTCTTCGTCTGAGTACAGGGCATAATGAGCTGAGTGAATGGGAGGAGATTCTCTCTTCTTATCACTCTGTGCCTCAAGACGGAGCGACACAACATTCAGTCTCTTCTCCATTTTTAATTTTATTTTCTGAGTGTGTGTAATTAAAAGGCAAATGAATGGACAACAACCCCGTGAAAGCTAAAGGCAGCCCAATTAAGCATTTGAGAGGCATCTTACCAACAATTCAAATATGAAACCCAAAAGAAAAGGCACGAGTAAGGTTATTAAACAAAATTAAGCAATTTTGTTTAACGCGGAATTAAAAGATGCATCTTGAACATAAAGCCTCAACGAAAGCATCATAATCAATTAAGAAAAAGAAGACTGTTACCTATTGCCATTCATGTATAAATAAGCAGCCTATATTGTTAAGTACGGGGTGAAGTGGGGAAAACAAACAGATCAACATTGGCAAAGAGGAGAGACCTAGGGGGGAACCACACTCTAATTAGACAAGCCAGCCATGCGTTTGGTTCTGTCTCTCAAGCAGAGTTTGGAGACACAGTGTGGGTTGCAGCACCTCTTGGCTTTGGGCTCAAAGCAGATGCCAATCTCTTTATGTACGAGGATTAGGTATGCTTGAGAAACCCACTCTTGATGGATTTCACATTCATTGTCCTCATCCAAACCTTCCAGGTGTGTGTGCTGATGTTGTGGCTGGAACATAAATACCTTTATTATTTTGAAACTAGCTGTGCCCGGCAATGTGTTGCTGTGGCAAAGTGGTGGTGGTATTGGTTAAAAATTGTTGTGTAATTTTTATTTGACGTTATTTGCATTTTTTAATTAATTTTATTGTAAGTTATATTTTTATTTATTATATTTTATTATTTTCTTGCATTTTTTAGTTATTTTCTGTTATTATAGTATTTTGTTGTATCAATTTTTTTAGTGTTTTTTATTATTTTTTATTGGGTTGCTAGGAGATCAAGTTGGAGGAGCTTAGCCTTCTAACTGGCAGCAATTGGATAAAAGCAATTATTCCTCTCTCTCTAATTAGGACTTTTTCTTTTCTTTTTGTTGTATCAACCTAGAGGCATGGATGATGAGTTGTGTTGTCAGATTTCGAGGTTGGGGGGCCTGTAGTTTTGTTGTTTGGTGGGTCGCTGTGATGCCATCACTCTTTTATATATATAGAAGATGTGAAGTTTTGGCTCTGTCTTTTCTTCTCCTTTGCTTTACTTCCCCCTGTTTATAGATAGGTTTTCCCAATAGTATAGATACCTCCCTTTGTATTAGCTTTGGTTGGAGCATTAAAAAAAACCCATAGAGGCCACCCTTAGTTGGTCTATTCCATTTGCCTGCTCAGAGCTCTCTTGCTAATCTCCTCCTCTTTCTGGAGCAGAGATACAATGGCTGGAGGCTTGGGCATTGTCTGGTAATCCTAGGTGCAAGTAATCCAAAACAGGCATCCTTAGCACCTGCATTCAGCCAGTATTATTGTTGTGGCTCAGCCATCATGGCTCCGGACCGAGGCCCCATGGCCTTGCAGCTGCCGAATGTCGCTGAATCACAGGACTCACTAATTGGCGAACATTCCGATTACTCCCCAATGTTACCTATGCCAGATGGTGCAGACTTGGGTGAAGAGGGGACTTTTAATCGGAGAGACTTTGTTACAAAAGATAGACGCAGGAGAGAGAGGGTGAGAAGAAGTAGAAGATTAGCTCTTAAACTTGATAATGCCTAACTTTCCCATGAGAACTCTTGTGGGTTCCATACTCCCTAATCTTGCAGCTTTGTGATTCCCTTAAAAGTGCCCCTCACTGTGTTCTCATTGCGGTGTCAACTTTGCCTTTCCTCGAAAGAGGTTCCAGTTTCCAGCTCCCTGCCTTGTCTCCTGAATCCTTGCCGAGCTCCCAGTTACAGGCGAGACGCGCCAAGCCGCAACTCCTGAGTAGACCTTGTCTTGTTACCACGTCTTCCTTGTTTCTGAACCAAGATTGACTCTGCTTTGTTTACATTGCTTCCTTGATCCTGCTACAGGACTTTTCAAGTGGAATTGGGCTGGTTTCGAACTCATGACCTCTTGGTCAGTAGTGATTTATTGCAGCTGGCTACTAACCAGCTGCGCCACAGCCCGGGTTAGTAAGCAGAAATTATGTTCTTTATTTCAGAACACATCCAGACGTCCCCTGGGCAGCATCTCTGTAGAAAGCCGATTCTCTCACACCAGAAGCAACTTGCAGTATGTTCGCTTCTGACACGATAAAAAAAGGTGGACGGGGGTGCAATCATATGTGTTAGAAGTGTAAAGCAGAGGACTCAGCACATAACCCTGTGGTATCCCAGTGTTGAGAGTGAGCGCTGATGCCCAGTGGCGCAGTGGGTTAAACTCTTGTGCTGGCAGGACTGCTGACTTGAAGGTTGGGTTGCTGATCTGAAGGTTGCCAATTCAAATCCAACCTGGGGAGAGCATGGATGAGCTCCCTCTGTCAGCTCCAGCTCCATGCGGAGGTATGAGAGAAGCCTCTCACAAGGATGGTAAAAAACATCAAAACATCCAGGTGTCATCCCTTGGCAACATCCTTGCAGACGGCCAGTTCTCTCACACCAGAAGTGTCAGAGTATTTGCAGTGCAGCAGTAGTTGGATGGAATCAGTGGAGCGCAGAACGAAGAGACACTCAGAGACGTTAGTAAAACTATTTACAAAGTTTTACTGTATCAACACAAACAGACTTCAGACGACAGATGAACACAGGACTCAAACTCTAGGCAGACAGAACTCAACTGAACTGATGCAATCAGTATGCACAAGCACTTGTGTCTGGATACTCCCTAGTTCCAGCCACACATCAAGGACATCACAGCTTCTTGGCAATTAACTCTTTCCACACTATGGCACAATCTGGATGATGCAATCAGTTGCAATACAAGCATGACACAAATTGCATTTAAACACTATCAATACACAAATCCCACATTAACAAAAAGCGACTTTCAGTCTAACCCACTGGGAATGAGGCCTTCTTTGCAAGTTTGTACCAAAGAGAGAGAACTGAGTGGCTCTCAACTCCCCCAAAATGTGTCTCCTTTGCCAGATTTTTGAATGAAAAATATAGGCACACATACAGTGAGAGTGATGTCTGAAGCCTAGGCAAGCTGGAAAGCATTCCAAGAAGACAATCAAAAAGGAGTTAACAGGTGCTGAACAGTATAACTTGGGATGAAAGATTAAAATAACTAAATGTGCCAAACTTGGCAGGAAAATTACTGATGGATAAGGAGATGATAAATGACTCCTGATATTGGAAGGTGATATGTGCTAGAGAGGCAATGGCATCATGAAGTGTAAGTAGCAGGAGGTGAGAGAAATAAGCAGCTAGGCTGTGGAAATGAGAAAGGTGGCGGGAAAACATTAAAGTGAGCAAGAAGAAAATTCAGCCTGACAGTGAAATATACTCCCTGGAATTGTTTCTAGCAGAAAGGAAGAAAAGCCACCATCAACAAGTACCATGAAAGCAAGATATGGCATTGCATCTGGGACCATATCACCACGGACTCTGTTAGCAAAGATTCAGCATTGAATGCTTGGTGATAGATGATGGTTTAGCTCAGAGTTTTCCAAATATTTCCTGCTGGTGACACACTTTTTAGACAGGCACCAATTTGTGACATAGTCATTCAGTTTTACTAGAAAATCTTATAAGGTTATATCTTCCTTATAAGAGACTAGCTGTGCCCGGCTACGTGTTGCTGTGGCATATAGGAATCCTTTGTTGGCCAGGTGGAATAGCAGTGAATAGCCTTGCAGCCTCAAAGCCTGGCTGTTTTCTTCTTTTGGGAATCCTTGCTTGGAATGCAATGGAATAGGCTTGCTGCTTGGAAGCCTGGGAACTTGGGTTCTAGGGGAATGGCTTTTTGGGCTGCTAGAATTGCAATGAATAGCCTCGCTGCTTCAAAACCTGGCTGCTTGCTACCTAGGGGAATCTTTGGTCGGTCAGTTTCAATAGTACAGAGTAGTATTGCTGCTTCAAAGCCTGGCCGCCTTCTACCAAGGTTAATCCTTTGTTGGTCTGGTCGAATTGCACTGAATAGCCTTGCAGCTTCAATGCCTGGCTGTGTTATACCTAGGGGAATCCTTGTTTGGCGAGCTGGAGTAGGACCTTCAGTCAAGAGCTGCTTTGAAGCCTGGCTACTTCCTTTGGGGGACTCCTTGTTTGGCCAGATTGAATTGCATTGAATAGTCTTGCAGCTTAAAAGCCTGACTGCTTTCTACATACGGGCATGGTGTTTTTTTTGTTTTGTTTTGTTTTGTTTTGTTTTGATGGCCTCTCCTTGGAAAGTGATTAGTTTTGTGGCCAAATTTGGTGTGATTTGGCCCAGTGGTTTTGTTGTTAACTCGGTCCTAATTATGGACATTACATTTTTATAGATAGATAGATATGGACATAAATTGTAATTACATGTACAGAGTTGAGGAACACAACATATTTCATGAAAATCTTTTCTCTACATTTTAACCGGGTAAGGGGGGAATCTGCTGTCCCCATGGGCTTTACAACGAGTGAGCAAATAATAATAATAATAATAATAATAATAATAATAATCCATTAGAACAAATGCAATTAAGGCCAAGATTGAAAAATCAGCTGATGACCCAAAATGCAGACTGTGCAAGGAAACCGACGAAACCATTGATCATATCCTCAGCTGCTGTAAGAAAATTGCACAGACAGACTACAAACAGAGGCACAACTATGTGGCCCAAATGATTCATTGGAACTTATGCCTCAAGTACCACCTCCCAGCAGCAAAGAACTGGTGGGATCACAAACCTGCAAAAGTATTGGAAAATGAGCACGCAAAGATACTGTGGGACTTCCGAATCCAGACTGACAAAGTTCTTGAACACAACACACCAGACATCACAGTTGTGGAAAAGAAAAAGGTTTGGATAATTGATGTCGCCATCCCAGGTGACAGTCGCATTGACAAAAAACAACAGGAAAAACTCAGCCGCTATCAGGACCTCAAGATTGAACTGCAAAGACTCTGGCAGAAACCAGTGCAGGTGGTCCCGGTGGTGATGGGCACACTGGGTGCCGTGCCAAAAGATCTCAGCCGGCATTTGGAAACAATAGGCATTGACAAAATCACAATCTGTCAACTGCAAAAGGTCACCCTGCTGGGATCTGCACGCATCATCAGAAAATACATCACACAGTCCTAGACACTTGGGAAGTGTTCGACTTGTGGTTTTGCGAAACGAAATCCAGCATATCTATCTTGTTTGCTGTGCCATACAACGTCGTTGTGTTGATAATAATAATAATAATAATAATAATAATAATAATAATAATAATAATAACAACTTTATTTTTATACCCTGCCCCATCTCCCCGAAGGGACTCGGGGCGGCTCACATGGGGCCTAGCCTGATAAAACAATCAAATATCAATGATACAACAATAAAACAATTATACCAATAAAACCTCAATTATCAGTAAAACAATCGATAAAATCGACATAAAGCATACAATATTAAAACAGGAATGGGGAAGGCTCAAATTATAGCCTCTGAGACCCTTTTTATGGTCCCTAAGGTTGTTGTCCAGTCCTGTGAGGCCCCTCCAAACCTTCAAATCCTTTCCATTGAACATTAGTTATCTTTCTATGAAATAATTTTGGGGAGCTAAAACTTTTAACAACGTAAATTGCTGGAGGCTTCCAGGATAGCCAATGATCTCTTTTGATGAGAAGCAGGAAAAGGTCAGTTTGGAGAGGGCCAAGTGTCACAAAAGCCGCCTTTGGACTTTCGTAGGGTTCCACTGAGATACATTTTGCTCCCGCCTGTTTTTGTGTAACCACTTACTGTGGTTGCACCAAAAAAAATCACAATGGATTAAAAAACACAAAGCTATGCACAGGGGCGGTTCAACCACTAGGCGAGCTAGGCGGTTGCCTGAGGCGTCATCCTCTGGGGGGCGCTGTTGAGGCAACTCCGCCAAGCATGGCCTCCAACCAGGCACAGTCTGTTTCGGCCTTCGCCCTCAAGGCCAGATCTCCGGGCTGCCTGGCCATGTTCCAGAAGCATTCCCTCCTGACATTTCACCCACATCTATGGCAGGCATTCTCAGAGGTTCTGAGGTCTCTTGGAAGCTAAGCAAGTGGGGTTTATATATCTGTGGAAAGTCCAGGATGGGAGAAAGAGCTCTTGTCTGTTGGAGGCTAGTGTGAATGTTGCAATTGGCCAGCTTGATTAGCATTTAATGGCCTTGCAGATTCAAAGCCTGGCTGCTTCCTCCCTAGGGGCATCCTTGGTTGGGAAGTGTTAGCTGATTGTTTCCTGTCTGGATTTCCCCTGTTTTCAGAGTGTTGTTCTTTATTTAGGCTTTTCCTTAATCCCTCCTTACTATCCAACATTTTCACTTATCCAACACTTTTATTTTTCAGTGATTGGTTTTGGGGAGGGGGGGAGCCAAAATTCAGTTTGCCTACACTTGAAAATTACCTTGGGCTGGCCCTGGCTATGCACATCTTCAGTCACAAAAATCCGTCATTGTTAATGACTCCCCCCATGGTACCCAATAATTCCTCCTTCGATAAAGCCTTGGAGAAATCCCCCAAATAACATGGACCATTAAAGAGAGCTGAGAAGTGGAATGATATTAACTTGTCAAGCCTTCTAGGGCATCCACATGGGACCCAATGACTAATAAACAGATTGTTAACTTCTGGTAACAACCGATTCTTCAAAGATCTATGGTTAATGTTTAGGGTCTCCAGACAGAGCAGCTGGGCAGCTGGTTTTCCCATTAGGAGCTGAGCTGACTGCATCCACCAACGAAAGGGAAAGGACGTCACACAGAGTTCGGAGAGTCACTTTGTGTGTGCATGTGTGGATGAGAAGCAAAACTATTCATCCCAATGTCATACTGAGAGGCTGCTTTCCAAAGAAATGTCTAGGTGGTCTTGAGTGTTGTGTTGTCGAAGGCTTTCATGGTCGGAATCACAGGGTTGTTGTGTGTTTTCCAGGCTGCATGGCCATGTGCCAGAAGTATTCTCTCCTGACATTTCACCTACATCTATGGCAGGCATCCTCAGAGATTGTGAGGTCTGTTGGAAACTAGGCAAGTGCTTCTGGAACATGGACATACAGCCGGGAAAACACATAACAACCCGGTTTTGAGTATTGTTTGCATTTCCACTAAGATGTCAGACTGAAGGGTGATTTGCACTTGACTACAAGCTTGTAGGCACCAAATTCTCTGGTCAAGTCAAATTGCTTGTGAAAATCAGTCCCATTTACTGCTGCTGCTGTGTTTTGTTTTTGAAAGGGTTGCCAGGTCACAGTGACTCAAGAAATAGTAACTGGTAAGTTTCTCTTGTGAGATATTAGATTAGGATGGGAAATGTGAAGCCTTCCAGATATTGTTAGACTGCAGCTCTTGTCACCTTTAGCCAACATATTCAATATTGAGAATTAATTGGAACTGCAGTCCAATATTTAGAAGTCCATCCAAGGTGCGGCCCTATTGATCAATGCATTTTTCATGCCAACAGTATATTTATTTATTTATTTATTTACAGTATTTATATTCCGCCCTTCTCACCCCGAAGGGGACTCAGGGCGGATTACAATGAACACATATATGGCAAACATTCAATGCCAACAGACAAACAACATTCAGTTTTAGACAGACACAGAGGCATTTTAACATCTTTCCAGCTTCACGATTCCAGCCACAGGGGGAGCTGTTGCTTCACCGTTCATTGGTGGCTGTTCTTCCTCTTCTTTTCCTCGTGAGCAGTTTTATGGTGTTGTAGATTAGTTAAATTAGCCTCCTGCATAAAGCGTACCTAAATTTTCCCTACTTGACAGATGCAACTGTCTTTCGGGGCTGCTAGGTCAACAGCAAGCCGGGGCTAATTTTTTTTTATGGTCGGAGGCTTAACCTGACCCGGGCTTCGAACTCATGACCTCTCGGTCAGTAGTGATTTATAGCAGCTGGTTACTAGCCAGCTGCGCCACAGCCCGGCCCCAATTTGGAATTTGTTTGAAAACAGTTTGGAATTTCAGTATGAACCACCAAATAGCTCAATTGCAGAGCCCCCAAGTCCCATCCTGGAGAGATGACCCAGAAGAATACTATGGTTGATTTATTTATTTATTGTTTACAGCATTTATATTCCGCCCTTCTCACCCCAAAGGGGACTCAGGGTGGATCACATTGCACACATAAAGGCAAACATTCAATGCCATAACATAGAACGGAGACAGAGACAAGACACAGGCACGGGCTGGCCTCGAACTCATGACCTCTTGGTCAGAGTGATTTGTTGCAGCTGGCTTGCTTTCCAGCCTGCGCCGGTTGATGGTATTGAAAGCAGCTGAGATGTCCAGGAGAATCAGCAGAGACACACTCCCCCGTCTAGTTCTCTTGTAGATCATCCACCAAGGCGACCAATGCCGTTTCAGTTCTGTAACCAGGCTTGAAACCAGACTGAGATGGGTGAATGGCTGTAGGATCCATATGTTGACCATTACACCACTTCATTTTGTTAGTTTCGGCCCATCTCTCTAACAGACTAGAGAGATGGGCCGAAACTAACAAAATGAAGTTCAACGGGGGCAAATGCAAGATACTTCACTTCAGCAGAAAAAATGGAAATCAAAGATACAGAATGGGGGACGATGCCTGGCTCGACAGTAGTATGTGTGAAAAAGATCTTGGAGTCCTCGTGGACAACAAGTTAAACATGAGCCAGCAATGTGATGCGGCGGTGAAAAAAGCCAATGGGATTCTGGCCTGCATCAATAGGGATATAGCGTCTAGATCCAGGGAAGTCATGCTATCGGACTGTGGCTCAGGCTGGTAAGCATCTGCTGCAATAAATCACTCTTACCATGAGGTCATGAGTTTGAGGCCAGCCCATGGCGGGGTGAGCACCCGTCAATTAAAAATAAAATATAGCCCCTGCTCGTTGCTGACCTAGCAACCTGAAAGATAGTTGCATCTATCAAGTAGGAAATAAGGTACCACTTATAAAAAAAGTGGGGAGGCAAGGTTAACTAATTTACGACCTGGAATGAGGAAGTGCCGTCAGAGTGGATGATGAAGCAGCTGCTCCCCCCTGTGGCCAGAATTGAACATCCCCTCGGGAGAAGGTTAAATTGCCTCTGCGTCTGTCTATCTGTCTGTCTCTGTTCGATGTGTTTATGGGCATTGAATGTTTACCTTATATGTACATAATGTGATCCGCCCTGAGTCCCCTTCGGGGTGAGAAAGAAGGGCGGAATATAAATACTGTAAATAAATAATAATACCCTCTATTCTGCCTTGGTCAGACCACACCTGGAATCACACTGTGTCCAATTCTGGGCACCACAGCTGAAGGGAGATGTTGACAAGCTGGAAAGCGTCCAGAGGAGGGCGACTAAAGTGATCAAAGGTCTGGAGAACAAGCCCTATGAGGAGCGGCTTAAAGACCTGGGCATGTTTGGCCTGCAGAAGAGAAGGCTGAGAGGAGACATGATAGCCATGTACAAATACGTGAAGGGAAGTCATAGGGAGGAGGGAGGGAGCTTGTTTTCGGCTGCCCTGCAGACTAGGACACGGAACAATGGCTTCAAACTACAGGAAAGGAGATTCCACCTGAACCTAAGAACTTCCTCACTGTGAGAAGGGCTGTTCATCAGTGGAACTCTCTCCCCCGGGCCGTGGTGGAGGCTCTTTCCTTGGAGGCTTTTAAGCAGGGGCTGGATGGACATCTGTCGGGGGTGCTTTTAACGCGGGATGAGAGGAGGAGATGACTTTCATCATTTCCTTTTCTCCCCTGAGATGTCCTACCTGTTTGCAACTCTTTTTTGCAACACAATGACATAGGGTTGCTAAGCAACGAGTGGCCCTTGAGTGGATGGCCAGTTAAGAGATCCAGAGCAACAGGGACAGTGAAGTTTATGTCAGCAGAGAGGCAGCAAAGCCCTTTGTTTTTAGATTTTCCTTCTTCAGAGAAAATGAATATATATATATATATATATATATATATATATATATATATGTTACTAGCTGTGCCCGGTCACGTGTTGCTGTGGCGAAGTATGAGGCCCCTTCTACACAGCTGTATAAAATGCACACTGAAATGGATTATATGGCAGTGTGGAGTCAAGATAATCCAGTTCAAAGCAGATAATATAAGATTATAAATGGGTTATATAGCTGTGTGGAAGGGCCTTGAGTCTACACTGCCATATAATCCAGTTCAAATCAGATAATCAGTATTTTATAGGCAGTGTGGAAGAGGCCTAAGTGAGGCCTAACTCTGCCTGTCCCCTGGGCTGCGTGGGTTGCTAGGAGACCAAGTGGGCGGAGCTTAGCCTTTTAACTGGCAGCAATTGGATAAAAACAATTATTCCTCTCCCTCTAATTAGGACTTTATTTTTCTTTTCCTTTTGTTGTATCAACCTAGAGGCGTGGATGATGGGTTGTGTTGTCAAATTTCGAGGTTGGGGGGCCTATAGTTTTGTTGTTTTGTTGGTCGCTGTGATGCCATCACTCATTTATATATATAGATGCATGATTGTCTGATTCAGCCCTCCATTCAATTACTAATTTATGTAAAACCATTGCGAAGTGTGAGGCTGCCCAAGTCTGGCTAAAGCTAGCCAATTGCGGCTCGTGAAATGCTGTAGGTGTAGGGCCTATGAGGAATAAATACAAAAATAGAGGTCTGTCTGTTAAACTGTTAGACTGGGAGAGATGGGAAAAGAGGGGCAGGTGGGAAGAGAGATAAAGATAAGGCTAGTTATGAAGAGGGGAGAGAAGTATTGATTTATTTGTTTACAGTACAGTAGAGTCTCACTTATCCAACATAAACGGGCTGGCAGAACGTTGGATAAGCAAACATGTTGGATAACAAGGAGAGATTAAGGAGAAGCCTATTAAACATCAAATTAGGTTATGATTTTACAAATTAAGCACCAAAGCATCATGTTATACAACAAATTTGACAGAAAAAGTAGTTCAATAGGCAGTACTGCTATGTAGTAATTACTGTATTTATGAATTTAGCACCAAAATATCACGATGTATTGAAAACATTGACTACAAAAATGCGTTGGATAATCCAGAAGCTTGGATAAGCGAATGTTGGATAAGTGAGACTCTACTGTATTTATATTCCACCCTTCTCACCCCGAAGGGGACTCAAAGTGGATCGCAATGCACATATACATGGCAAACATTCAATGCCATTAGACACACGACATATAGACAGACACAGAGGCAATTTAACATTTTCCAGCTTTCGGCTTCAATTCCGGCCAGAGGGAGAGCTGTCACTTCATCATCCACTTGTGACACCGAGTCCTTGATGGAGTACTTCCTCCTTCTTCCGCACACTGCTGGAAGGTTTTATAGTGTCGTAAATTAGTTAAATTAGCCTCCCCGCATAAAGCGGTACCTAAATTTCATACTTGACAGATGCAACTGTCTTTCAGGCTGCAAAGGACAATAGCAAGCTAGACTATTAATGGTCGGGAGCTGGCTTCAAACTCATGACCTCTTGGTCACTAGTGATTTATTGCAGCTGGCTACTAACCAGCTGCGCCACAGCCCGGTCCTTGTAGATATGAATTACCATATACAGGGTTACCTCACTAATTCGCAGTTCACTTTTCGCGGATTCGCTGTTTTGCGGTTTTTCAATAAACTCTAAAAGACTATTATAAATCATAAAAAATGCATTTTACAGCCTAAGGAAGGGAGGAAGGAGAAGCCGAAGGGAGAGAAAAGGAGCCCAAGCGGCAACGGGAGGAGAAGGAGGCGATTTAGTAGTATAACTACTACTTTAATACTTTAGTAGTATAACTACTAAAATAATGTATAAATATTAAAATAAATACAGTGTCCCTACTTCACGGATTTTCACTTATTGCAGGTGAAAATCCCAGCGATAAGTGAGGGAACTCTGTAAACTCATATATAAGTCAAGGATAGTTTTGGGGGTCAATATTATGGCTTCCTTGTCAGTAGAATAGTGAGATTAACCTGAACATTAAAGTTGCTGTCCAAGGTGCTGAACCTATTTTGAGGCTTGAATTAAGGGCATGGAATGAGTCTTTTAAGCCTAGGATGCCACTGATACTGAGAATTATGGCTTCATTATGGGAAAGCTTTAAAATGAACCTTTGTTTCTGCCTTTTATGCCTCCTTACCTCACAAAAAAAAACCCATAACAAATTGTAAACTTGACCAGACTTCCTAAGAACTCAAGAACTTCATCTACATGGTGGAAATGAGGAGGCAACTGGACAGCATACTGTAAAACAGTGTGTGTTTTTGTTTTGATTTATGGATGACATGTTTGTTTGATTTTTTTAAATCATTTTATTTGTAATTATTGCAGTACATTAAAATTAAAAGAGGAAGGCATATATAGTCCAATGAAAAAAAAGAAAAAAAAAAGAGAGGAAAGAAAAAAAAACAAAAAAAGAAAGAAAAAGAAACCCTGGCACCTATCAAAAAGAAGAAAATTACAACCCGAATCCCTGAGACCCTCCCTCCTCTCTGTAGTGCCTTCCAGCTCCACTGCCCTACTGTTTACATCTTGTCTTTCCTTTTTTTTTCCGACCCTATAATCTCAGAACCTCAGAATGTCTATTCTTAACCCACAGTTCCTTCTATGTTTCCAAATTCCTTTCCCCCCTCAAATATTTAGTGAAATTATTCCAGTCCGTTTTTGTCCTTGTTTGAAATTTTGGTGAAATTATCTGCGTTAGTATGTCCATATTTTGTATATCCATCAATTTCAATGTCCATTGCTCTAATGATGGTGTTTCTGATGTCTTCCACAGTTTCGCTATTACAATTCTAGCTGCACTTATCATATATATATAAAGTCTTTCAATATTTGGTTCCATAGAAAAGTCTGTTAGACCTAATAACAAATATTCTGGTTTTAACATGATTTTTTTTTGTATTATGATCTCCATCTCCTTATGTATTATTCTCCAAAACCTTTTAATCTTCTTACACCCCCACCACATGTGTTTGATTTTTTTTTTTTAGAAGTCATGTTTGGCTGATAATGTTTGGTTGATAATAGTGGGGGAAGGTAACCAGCTCAGCATTCTGAGGCAGGTTACCATAGCAACGGGGGCGGAGCCAACCTCCGTTTGGAGGGAATGTTTAAAAAGACAGTTTAGTCTGTGATTTTTAGTCACAGGGAAGACACTGGTTTCAGGTTTAGGGAAACCAAGGAGGTTTGAATCTTAGTCTGTGATTTTTAGTCACAGGGAAGACACTGGTTTCAGGTTTAGGGAAACCAGGGAGGTTTGAATCTTAGTCTGTGATTATTAGTTACAGGAGATAGACTGGTTTCAGGTTTAGGGAACCAGGGAGGCAGACCTCTAACAGAGCCAGACTAAGCAAGTTGGGTGACTTGTTTAGGGTTATTTGTAGAGGCTGTGGAGTAGGGGAAGTAATCCCAGTAAATCCAAGAGATCTGTTATTAGTTTTGATTGAGAGAAGAAAGTATTTTGGAAGTTAGAACACCTCAACATCTATCTGTAACAGTTATTTAAGTGCCTTAAAGAAATTATTGAAACCACTAAGCTTTGTACATGAAATAAACTTATTTTGTTCTTTAAACCATCTAAGTCTCTGTCACACCTATATTCAACTAAGCAACGTTACCATCTAAAGTAAATAAGAAGATTAAAAAGAATAAATTATCCTCTGCCTGACATCTCCATCATTGGTGGCAGCGGTTATATATATATATATATATATAATTAATTACCATCATCATCAATTCTCCCTGCCTCACATCTGTACACATACAGTAAAAAGGATTTTTAGAATCTGGATGGAAATGTAAAATGGGGGACAACAAGAATTAGTAAATTCTCAAAAAGAAGAGGAGAAGTGTGGATTTTGTATTTTGTATCATGAGTCACATGAGGAGATACAGCAGGAGAACCTGAAGCATGACTTGAGATAGCTGGCAATTAAATCACTCCAAGAATAGAACATGAATAAGTGATGCCATTATGCTGCTGTTAGGACTCAATCAGCGTTAGAAACAAGGCAGCTTTTTTTCTTTAAGTTCTGTGACAATTACGTTTGTCTTTTAATAACCCCCCTCTATTATTTAGCCACCTTTTTGTTTTGAGCAGCCGTAGGCCACTGCCCATGTGCCAACCAAGAGTTCAAGTTGTTCTCTTCACATCAGTGAATCTCAAAAGTACAGAGTGGCCCTCTCAGAACAAAAGACAGGGCAAGGCATTCAGCTGGCGCCAAGGGCAATGGCTTGTTCATATCTCCTGGAGAATATGGGCTTTGGTCCAAGTGCCAACTGCACCTTCATGTGGTGACTGTAAGTCAAAAGTTTCTAGAGAACAGGCAAAGCTACTCAGTATGAAACAGAATTTTATGATATATTTATCTCCCATCTTCCCCTCCTTTATCAGTGTTTACTTTTCCAAAGCTTCCCATGCTCTTAACCAGGGGAATATTATGAAAAGAGAAAGAAGCCCTTGCAAGTCAGGAAGAAGAATATATATATATATATATATATATATATATATATATATATATATATACACACACACATACATACATTCATACACACACACCCATCTATATATATAAAAGATTGATGGCATCAGGGCAGCGGACAAAACAACAAAACTACAGGCCCCCCAACCTCGAAATTTGACAACACAACCCATCATTCATGGCTCTAGGTTGATACAACAAAAAGAAAAGAAAAATAAAGTCCTAATTAGAGGGAGAGCAATAATTGTTTTTATCCAATTGCTGCCAGTTAGAAAGCTAAGCTCTGCCCACTTGGTCTCCTAGCAACCGACCTAGCCCAGAGGACAGGCAGAGTTAGGTTTCACTTAGGCCTCTTCCATAGATTATCTAATTTGCACTGGATTATACGGCAGTGTAGACTCAGCTATATAACCCATTTAGAATCTTATATTATCTGCTTTGAACTGGATTATCTTGACTCCACACTGCCATATAATCCACTTCAGTGTGCATTTTATCCAGCTGTGAAGAAGGGGCCTCATATAATCTAGTTCTAAGCAGATAATATAAGATTATAAATATACAGTAGAGTCTCACTTATCCGACAAAAACAGGCTGGCACCTTTACCCTTGACCTTAACTACCAACAATTCCTCAATACTTTATTTCCCATACCACCATACTTTGCCACAGGCATTTCCCCCTGCAAGCCTTTGCAATCCCTGTGTACCTTTATATATCTATCTATCTATCTATCTATCTATCTATCTATCTATCTATCTATCTACATTAATTTTATATATGAATTTTCCCCTCATATGTTTGCAAGTCTTTGCAAACCCTATATACATGTAGATAGCTAGAAGTTTCCATGTACCTGTATATCTGTATCTATGTGCATACATTACTTTATATATGAATTTTCACCTCACATGTTTGCAAGTCTTTGCAAATCCTATACAGATATAATTATATATAGAGAGATGTTTAAATAGATATATATAAATATAGATATGTAGGGCATGCAAATATTGCAGGGGAAATGCACACACACATATAGAGATTTCTAGATAGATATCAACATAAATATATAGGGCTTGCAAATATTGCTTGAGGGAAATGCACATATAGAGAGAGAAGATTTGCTCATGTTTCAGGGGGAAATGCATATGTAAAATTAGTATATATAATTATAGATCTATATCTAGCTCTGTATTGTTTATATAGGCATTGAATGTTTGCCTGTTACTATGTTGGAAGCCGGCCTGAGTCCCCATGAGGAGATAGGGCAGGGTACAAATGAAGTTGTTGTTGTTGTTATTTTATTATGACACAGCAAACAAGATAGATATGCTGGATTTCATATCACAAAATCACAAGTCGAACACTTCCGAAGTGTCTAGGACTGTGTGATGTATTTTCGGATGATGTGCGCAGATCCCAGCAGGGTGGCCTTTTGCAGTTGGCAGATCGTAATTTTGTCAATGTCTATTGTTTCCAAATGCCGGCTGAGATCTTTTGGCATGGCACCCAGTGTGCCCATCACCACCAGGATCACCTGTACTGGTTTCTGCCAGAGTCTTTGAAGGTCAATCTTGAGGTCCTGAGAGCGGCTGAGTTTTTCCTGTTGTTTTTCATCAATGCGACTGTCACCTGGGATGGCAACATCAATGATCCAAACCTTTTTCTTTTCCACAACTGTGATGTCTGGTGTGTTGTGTTCCAGAACTTTGTCAGTCTGGATTCGGAAGTCCCACAGTATCTTTGCGTGCTCATTTTCCAATACTTTTGCAGGTTTGTGATCCCACCAGTTCTTTGCTGCTGGGAGGTGGTACTTGAGGCATAAGTTCCAATGACTCATTTGGGCCATGTAGTTGTGACTCTGTTTGTAGTCTGTCTGTGCAATTTTCTTACAATTATTATGATTATGATTATGATTATGATTATTATTATTATTATTATTATGTTATTGTTAATACCATATTGTTTTTGTTGACCCTACTTTTCCACTTACAGAGCTAGTTTACTGTTTTTCTTTGAAATGCAGTAAATATTAAAAAAAACCCTTTAACCTACTGATGCCTCAATATAATTTCATTGGGATCTATTTTCATTTTGAAATTTACCAGTAGCTGCTGAATTCCCACCCTCGGCTTATACTCAAGTGAATAAGTTTCCCCAGTTTTTTTGTGATAAAATTAGGTGCCTCGGCTTATATTATGGCTGGAGTATATACGGTATATTTGTATTGCTACATCCCAAACTCAATTGCAGGTGTGCTAATCACACTACCAAATCTAAGCTAGCCAGGGCTAGAACATAAAGAATCTATGCTAGGAAATGAGCCTATACAGTAGAGTCTCACTTATCCAACACTCACTTATCCAACGTTCTGGATTATCCAACACATTTTTGAAGTCAATGTTTTCAATACATCGTGATATTTTGATGCTAAATTAGTAAATACAGTAATTACTACATAGCATTACTGCGTTTTGAACTACTTTTTCTGTCAAATTTGTTGTATAACATGATGTTTTGGTGCTTAATTTGTAAAATCATAACCTAATTTGATGTTTAATAGGCTTTTCCTTAATCCCTCCTTATTATCCAACATATTCGCTTATCCAACGTTCTTCCGGCCCGTTTATGTTGGATAAGTGAGACTCTACTGTATCAGGGTCAAGTGTAGAACTCACGAAACAACTCCTGTTCCCATTAAGGCCACACTCAAGACTCCCATCAATTCATCTACCTGCCAAAGTGAAGGCCTGTTCCATGCTATAAAAACGTGAGTTGATAAGAGATTGGGACACAAAAACTGACTTTTAAAAATTATACTTAGCTATTAAGCTGAAGCACAAAATCATCTCACGGACAGTTAACATAGTCAATATATACCGTTAAATTGACGAGTGACCTATATATATTTAAAATGAAATGGCTCGGCAGCTTCTAGCGTCAAGGGATAATTTACCCCTTCTCCCGAGCCTTTCATCTAAAACGCTGAAAGCATCAATTTGCACCTGTGAAATAAGGAATCGCCCTGTGTGCCAGGAGGGGACATTAAATGGCACAAGAAACGAAGAGCCTGGCCGGGGGACATACTTGTTGGAGAACTCTGTGTCTGCAGTTTGTGCCAACCAGGTGTGAGAAGCAGCGAGGACAGCAATTCTTTCTGTGTCACTTTACTTAATGCCTCCTTCTATCTTTCTCTCCTCCTACCTCGCTCTCACACACATACACACCACTACTTGAAGCACTAGAATAATCTATTCCACTAAACTGAAAGAAGCAGATACATATTCAAAGGGTTGCATTTGGAGTAGGTGTGTATATGTATAGTAAAGGTAAAGGTTTTCCCCTGACGTTAAGTCCAGTTATGTCTGACTCTGGGGGTTGGTGCTCATCTCCATTTTTAAGCCAAAGAGCCTGCGTTGTCCGTAGACACCTCCAAGGCCATGTGGCCACTGGCATGACTGCATGGAGCGCCATTACCTTCCCACCAGAGCGGTACCTATTGATCTACTCACACTCTGGGGGTTGGTGCTCATCTCCATTTCTAAGCCAAAGAGCCGGCATTGTCCGTAGACACCTCCAAGGCCATGTGGCCACTGGCATGACTGCATGGAGCGCCATTACCTTCCCACCAGAGCGGTACCTATTGATCTACTCACACTCTGGGGGTTGGTGCTCATCTCCATTTCTAAGCCAAAGAGCCGGCATTGTCCGTAGACACCTCCAAGGCCATGTGGCCACTGGCATGACTGCATGGAGTGCCATTACCTTCCCACCAGAGCAGTACCTATTGATCTACTCACACTCTGGGGGTTGGTGCTCATCTCCATTTCTAAGCCAAAGAGCCGGCGTTGTCCGTAGACACCTCCAAGGCCATGTGGCCACTGGCATGACTGCATGGAGTGCCATTACCTTCCCACCAGAGCGGTACCTATTGATCTACTCACACTCTGGGGGTTGGTGCTCATCTCCATTTCTAAGCCAAAGAGCCGGCGTTGTCCGTAGACACCTCCAAGGCCATGTGGCCACTGGCATGACTGCATGGAGCGCCGTTACCTTCCCACCAGAGCGGTACCTATTGATCTACTCACACTCTGGGGGTTGGTGCTCATCTCCATTTCTAAGCCAAAGAGCCGGCGTTGTCCGTAGACACCTCCAAGGCCATGTGGCCACTGGCATGACTGCATGGAGCGCTGTTACCTTCCCACCAGAGCGATACCTATTGATCTACTCAAGGTCCCACACAGCTATATTACCCATTTATAAACTTATATTATCTGCTTTGAACTGGATTATATTGAGTCCATACTGCCATATAATCCACTTCAGTGTGGATTTTATACAGCTGTGTAGAAGGGGCCTCAAATAATCCACTTCTAAGCAGATAATATAAGATTATAAATATAATATGAAATAATTTACAGAACAATATACAGTACAGTCTCACTTATCCAACATAAATGGGCCGGCAGAACGTTGGATAAGTGAATATGTTGGATAATAAGGAGGGATTAAGGAAAAGCCTATTAAACATCAAATTAGGTTATGATTTTACAAATTAAGCACCAAAACATCATGTTATACAACAAATTTGACAGAAAAAGTAGTTCAATACGCAGTAATGCTATGTAGTAATTACTGTATTTACGAATTTAGCACCAAAATATCACGATGTATTGAAAACATTGACTACAGAAATGTGTTGGATAATCCAGAATGTTGGATAGGTGAGTGTTGGATAAGTGAGACTCTACTGTAATCTCTGAAACCAGGACAGTAAATAAAGAGCAACACTCTGAAAGCAGGGAAATTGGGAATTCCAGAAAGGAAACCATCAGGGCCAGCTAACACTTCCCAACAAAAGATTTCCCCAGGCAGGAAGCAGACAGGCTTTGAAGCTGCAAGGCCATTCCATGCCAATCAAGGTGCCTAATTACAGCATTCATACTTGCCGCACCGAGACTATTAATTGCTATTCAAACTGGTCAACCAAGGTAAAAAGTGGCCAGGCTTGCAAGCAGCAAGGCTATTCAGTGCTTTTCAACCTGGCCAACCAAGATTTCCCCTAGGTGAAAAATCCCCAGGCTTTGAAGCCACGAGGCTACTCCATCCCATTCAACCTGGCCTAGAAAGGATGCCCTATATAGAAAGTGGCCAGGCTTTGAAGTAACAAGGCTATTCAGTGCAATTCAATCTGACCAGACAATGATTCCCTACAAAGGAAGTAGCCAGGTGTGAAGACTTGATGTGATGACAGGGATGGAATCTTTTTGGATCCCACCGCTGCCACCAATTTGTGAAGGATTCACCTTCTACCTCTATGTATTCACTTTTCTATGTTGTCGCTGCCACCACCTTTGAAAGATGCTTTGCTCAAATAATAAGCAACATTTGAAGAAACAGTAACTTGTTTATTTATAGTACAAAGCTTGATGGTTGCAAGAATGTTATAACTTAAGTTGAACGATGTTACTTCTGCACAGTAAGTGTTGCAAGACTTCTCAATAGTTTCACTGAGCTTAGTATGGTATCAGCTTTATATTACTTGTTTCTTTCAGTTAGGAATACTGTCCTTCTTGAACTTAATTAATCTGTACCCGATCAAACTTGGACTGGGGAGTTTAACTGGTTAACCCTAGTCCTTCTTGACTTAGGGATGTAACCTCAGCTCTTTAGTTATTCCTACTAAAGGCTCAGCAACTTTAGTTTTAGCCCTTCTCCGCTAAAACTCTCTAGCTGCTCAACTTCCTCCCACAATCTCTTTATTTCGATCACACTCCTTTCTCACTGAATAGAATCAACTGCTCTGCTCAACCGACAAACTCCAACTGCCCAATTCCAACTGCTAAATTTTGAATTCTAAGGCTTCCACCAGCAAGGTGAAGCCACGCCCCTTTTCCTGGCCATGCCTTAGAGGCTCCCAGCTTCTGTATAAGAATAGCTGAAATATATAACCTTAAACAGTCAACCTAAACATAACAATCATGAATAAAACACAATGATCATGACATCTTTACACCAGGCTTCACAGCGGCGATTGAGAGTGCTACTCCAGCTACTCCAGAAAACGGCCAGACTTTGAGGCTGTAAGGCTATTCACTGCTATTCCACCTGGCCAACAAATGATTCCCATAAACCACAGCAATACGTGGCCGGGCATAGCTAGTAAAGTTTTAAAAAGAACGGCTCTGGAATACTTTTAGGTGGGGGGAATGGGAAAGAAGGAGGACTCTCAGTCACTGACACACACCCTTGTGTTTCTTTACTGTTGGCATGGTGGGAGTGGAACAGCTCCATAACACAAGGTAAGTGGAAGGAACATGAAAGGCTTGGCAGCATCTTCCAGGGTGGGTTTCTATGTGGCCTTTGGTTCATGCACGGGTCATTTTGTGGCTTCTGAGCAACTTCGACAATAACAAGAGATCTGCAAATGACTTTCCCACTTCTGCTGGCATTTGGTCCCATCCTTTCCTGTGGCTTTTGAGTCTCCTTGTGTCACTGTTTTTGGGCCCGTCATCCAGCAGTCGCCATCTGCTCGCCCACAGAAAACCATATGTACTTATCTAGACCTATCCAATGCAATGGTCAGCTCTGTGGCAAGGACCGGAAATAAAATGAATAAATAAAGAGGAAGGAGGTTCGCGGACTGGATTTTTGTTTTTGCAGACCAGTGCTGAGTCGCGGCCCACAGGTTGAGAACGACTGGTTTGGATGATAGATAGATTATATTTATTTGTATCCCGCTGTCTCTGTCTTTAGGTGACTTGTGAAATTTAATATGCAAATGGACAAAATATTATGCAAATTGTATGCATTTCTGTCCAGGAAGCAGGTGCAAAGATCTCTGGATGGGGGTGGGTTTTGGACCCTGTGGACCCAACCAGGGCCACAAAGAAAATTCAACAAATCCTACGGTCAGCGAAAGACAAGACGGATCCTCTCTCCTCTGCAGGTGTCTACCGGATACCATGCAGCTGTGGACAAGTTTACATAGGAACCACCAAACGCAGCATTGCCCAAACAAGAGTCAAAGAACATGAAAGGCACTGCAGACTAACTCAGCCAGAGAAATCAGCCGTAGCAGAGCACGTGATGAACCAACCTGGACACAGGATATTATTTGAGAACACAGAACTATCATGTCAGACGTCACAGAGAAGCCATTGAAATCCACAAGTGTGTGGACAACTTCAACAGAAAGGAGGAAACCATGAAAATGAACAAAATCTGGCTGCCAGTATTACAAAACTCCAAAATCAAAACAGTAGATGGGAACCAACACTCTGAGGGCAGAGGACAGCTAATGACTGAACAAAATATGCCCCTCAGGCAAGAGACAAACCTTTCCAATGCTAATTAGGGTGATTAACTGAAATATTAACGCTGGCTTCCAACTGACAAAAGACTCTTGTCACACCTTGGACTCTCCACAGATATATATTTTTTCCTTTCCTTGCCTAGTTTATCCATGCCTCACAACCTCTGAGGATGCCTGCCATAGATGTGGGCGAAACGTCAGGAGAGAATACTTCTGGAACATGGCCACACAGCCCGAAAGACATACAACAACCCTGGTTGTGTGATAGATCGATGCCAATTTCCTTCCCTCATGCAATATAGTCCTAATATCCTCTGACCCTAATTCTTGGTTTCTAGGAAGCATCTGGATGGTTTTTAGAAAGATCTTAAAGCTGACCCAGTAGGGCTTTTTATGTGCTGTGTGCTATTTGAATCAGACTAATTTATCAAAATGAGTCCTGGAACTCAGTTAAGACTGATTTATGTTTATCACCGAGACTCTAATAGGACCAGCTTTCAAAGGCAGCAATGTAATAGCAGTACTGATTAAAATGTATATTTTACCCCTTATTCTTGCTTTCTCCTCCTTTGGTTGTTAATTAGTTGTTTTGAATTCTGACCTCAGAGAGGCTTTAAAGGACAAATTCGCCCAAAGCTCGGTATGGCATCAGAGAAAGTGTCTGCAAGCTGTGAAAAGGTCATTGGTTTGGTCACCAAACTTGGCTGTGGCGGTTTCAATTAGTATGAGTTGCAAAGATTTCAGGCTGAGACAGATAACAATGGGTTGCTGTAAACGGTACGTTTGCTGAAGCTGTAATGATAGGCAAGCAGCAGACTTCAGCCTATTGGGCAGCAGTTACAAATCTGAGTTTAGGTTATGAATCCATAAGTGAAATACGAGATACCAGTCAAGGAACAGGTGGAGGAAAAGTATGGGGTGGTTTGCTGGATGTTACTAGGCAAGGAAAGTAAATATATATCTGTGGAGAGTCCAGGGTGTGACAAGAGTCCTTTGTCAGTTGGAAGCCAGCGCTAAAGTCTCAGTTAATCACCCTAATTAGCATTGGGAAGATTTATCTCTTGCCTGGGGGGCAAGAGGCAAACACACACTCTGGACTCTCCACAGATATAAATTTACCTTCCTTGCCTAGTTTATCCATGCCTCACAACCTCTGAGGATGCCTGCCATAGATGTGGGCGAAACGTCAGGAGAGAATGCTTCTGGAACTTGGCCACACAGCCCGAAAGACATACAACAACCCTGTGATCCCGTCCATGAAAGCCTTCAACAACACATTACACAAGCAAAGGTTTTGCCATGTAATCAACTTTCCCCATGTTTTTAGGATAAAACCAGTAAGGAACAGACATGTTCCCAGGCATAAGTACATGGCCAAACTTGTCTGCACAGATGGCCACATAGCCTCTATAACCCAGAAACAGAACTTATACAATAATTTGCATGTTCGGATATTCGCATCTTAAGTCTCTTTTAAAAATTGCTGAACTTTCTGGCGGACATCCCATGGTGGTCATCTTGGAGGCTGGAAAATCCCTGGACAAAATAGCAAGTGTGGACGACAAAGGCAGAAATCCTGGGATCAATGGGGCCAGGCTGTGGCACAGGCTGTTGAGCAACCAGCTGCAGCCAGCTGCAATGAATCACTCTGACCAGGAGATCATGAGTTCGAGGCCAGCTCGGAGCCCCGTGTTTGTCTTGTCTTTGTTCTATGTTAAGGCATTGAATGTTTGCCTTATATGTGTAATGTGATCCGCCCTGAGTCCCCTTCGGGGTGAGAAAGAAGGGCGGAATATAAATACTGTAAATAAATAAATAAATAAATTTGTTTGTGGACCTCTTCTCAGGTCCCGGGATTTTTTGCCTCTGACTCAAACCCACAATTTAGTGCTATCTGGTAGTGCCCATAGTCTGAGGCTCGAACCTATACTGACACTCTGCCATTTACATATGCTGTAATTGTATATTAGTAAATAAAATAGAATAGCATATATTTTTTTTCTTCTTTTTCTATATGGCTTAAAAGCTGAGCAGTAATGGAAAGAACACCTTGGATACCATGGATTGCCAGAGCGAATCAAACCTGAACTGTCTCTAGCAGTCAAAATGGCCAATCCGAGGCTAGGGTATTATGTATTATGTCAAGAAAACATGACCCATTAGAAATATGAGAATGCTTATTAAAGAGAAAGACTGCATTGCAAACCAAAGAAGCCACAGCTGCTCTGAGTGGGTAAGACTTGACGACAGGTGTCCTAGAGATCCCGCCTTCTTATGGTTGCCATGGATAAAAGCCAACTTGGTGACAAATAACAACAACAACATAAGTGAAGTCTTCCATGATTTCTCTTGCAAAGGATCTGCTGACTCTGCAACGTTTCACTTTTCAGTTGATGTTTCATGAATATGATGTTTCCCTTGACTTCTCTGATATTTATACACTTGATAACTGGCAGCCAGGCACACATGAACTGACTCCATTGAAAGTCACTGTATTTATTATGAAGTCAGGCGAATGAAGGCTCTCTCATAGCTCATACTTGCAAATTACAGTCATCAAATGTTGAATGCTCTGTGTGAGTGACGCCTAAGGGATTCCAGGTTAATCTGTTCCACTTGTTCCACACCTTTGCTCCACCATTCTTACCAAGAAGATCTGGCTTTCTGACAGGGACCAAGGCCCCTTTTACGCTGCCATAAAAATTCAGATAATAATAAGCCCAGGAGCAAGCCATCAGAACAAATGCAATTAAGGCCAAGATCGAAAAATCAGCTGATGACCCAAAATGCAGACTGTGCAAGGAAGCTGACGAAACCATTGATCATATCCTCAGCTGCTGTAAGAAAATTGCACAGACAGACTACAAACAGAGGCACAACTATGTGGCCCAAATGATTCATTGGAACTTATGCCTCGAGTACCACCTCCCAGCAGCAAAGAACTGGTGGGATCACAAACCAGCAAAGGTCGTGGAAAATGAACACGCAAAGATACTGTGGGACTTCTGAATCCAGACTGACAAAGTTCTGGAACACAACACACCAGACATCACGGTTGTGGAAAAGAACAAGGTTTGGACCATTGATGTCGCCATCCCAGGTGACAGTCGCATTGACGAAAAACAACAGGAAAAACTCAGCCGCTATCAGGACCTCAAGATTGAACTTCAAAGACTCTGGCAGAAACCAGTGCAGGTGGTCCCCGTGGTGATGGGCACACTGGGTGCCGTGCCAAAAGATCTCATCTGGCATTTGGAAACAATAGACATTGACAAAATTACGATCTGCCAACTGCAAAAGGCCACCCTACTGGGATCTGCAAGCATCATCCAAAAATACATCACACAGTCCTAGACACTTGGGAAGTGTTCGACTTGTGGTTTTGTGAAACGAAATCCAGCATATCTATCTTGTTTGCTGTGTCATACAACGTCGTTGTGTCAGTAATAATAATAATATTTTTTTTCTTATACCCCGCCCCATCTCCCCAAAGGGACTCGGGGCGGCTTACATGGGGCCAAGCCCGAATAGAACAATAACAACAAGACAAGAAACCAATAAAACCAATAATCAAACCATAAAAACAAGTCATAAAAACCACATACAAGATAAAATGTTAAAATCATGAATAAGGTTCAAAGCATCTAGGCCAAAGTGCTAAGAGTGCAAATAAATCATATCATCAAGGGAAGGAGGTTATCTGCTTTTAACTGGATTATAAAGCAGTGTAGACTCATATAATCCAGTTCAAACATGATGATGCAGATGATCTGCTTTGATAATCTGAATTATACGGTAGTGTAGAAGGGTTAGGTTTGTACAATTAAGGCAGTTTTCCTTCCATGTATTCAGTGTACCTTACTCCCAGGATACCTTTTAGATAGCCTTTATTAGTCATGGGAGGGCTCATCAACAATTATTCCTTATGAGTTCTGTGTGCACGATGATTTAGCCTACTGGGAAACATTGGAATTGGATACGTCTGGTAGCCTGTCCCAATAGCATTGGGTTTCTTGTGTTTCTGACAAGTTCCTTCTTGAAACTGCAAGGCTGTTCTACATATAGTAGAGCATAACTTGCACTTTCGGCCCAGTTTCTTTGGATCTAATCCAAAATTTTATCAGTATATTTTCTATGTGATTTTTATGACTTGTTTTTATTGTTGATGGATCTGTTTTATTGCTCTGTTTCTATATTGTTGATGTCCGGGCTTGGCCCCATGTAAGCCGCCCCGAGTCTCTTCGGGGAGATGGGGCGGGGTATAAAAACAAAATTATTATTATTATTATTATTATTATTATTATTACAGTAGAGTCTCACTTATCCAACATAAACGGGCCGGCAGAACGTTGGATAAGTGAATATGTTGAATAATAAGGAGGGATTAAGGAAAAGCCTATTAAACATCAAATTAGGTTATGATTTTACAAATTAAGCACCAGAACATCATGTTATACAACAAATTTGGCAGAAAAAGTAGTTCAATACGCAGTAATGCTATGTAGTAATTACTATATTTACGAATGTAGCACCAAAATATCACAATGTATTGAAAATATTGACTACAAAAATGTGTTGGATAATCCAGAACGTTGGATAAGTGAGACTCTACTGTACTTCATATTTTTTCCAGTCAGTCATCTTTATTGGTTTGCCTCTGCTTTCTTTCATTAAATATGTGAGTCTGTCCATATCATAGATTTCGTCTAGCTTTTCTAACCAGAGGCCTTTTTTGGTATTTTGTCCAATTTCCATTGTCGAGCAAAGGTAATCCTTGCGGCTGTTGATATGTAGGTAAAATTAATGCCATCGTTCTCGGTAAAGGTTGTTATACTTTCTGTTAGGCCTAATAGGTAGAATTCTGGCTTCATTGGAAATTTTATTTCCAAGATTTTTTGTGTCTCTTCGTGCACATCTTTCCAAAATTTGGGTGTTTCTGAACATGTCCACCAGGAATGGAAATATGTTCCTTCCTGCAAATTACATTTCCAACATTTGTTTTTAATATTTTTGTACATAATTCCTAATTTTTTTGATGTGATGTACCATCAGTGGAACATCTTGATCCAATTTTCCTGAAGATCTAAGACATACGTATATTTTAACTTTCTTTTCCAAATCTTTTCCCATTCTTCAAATTTATTTGGGCAGCTGATATTCTTGAGTTTTCCAGGTTGTAGAAGATTTTAATAGGCTTTTCCTTAATTCCTCCTTATTCGCTTATCCAAGGTTCTGCCGGCCCGTTTAGCTTGGATAAGTGAGACTCTACTGTATTTACAACATTTTTTAAAATCCTACATGCCAATGTTTAGCCCTCCCACCTTAAAAATAGTTCTGAGAACTTGAAAGCTCAGATGTAGAAAAAAGCAGTATGAACCAATATCACCATCTGTAATGAGGTTTTTCCTATGCAGGGCATCATCCTTTAAATGCGACTCTGGAGTAACAGCAATTACATTACTTTACAACCACCTGACCATTGTGTTTGCTATTTAAGAATGAAATTAGTTACTCAGCTTTATACTTGCATTGGAATCAAACTGTTTGCAGAGTATGCGTGTTTAAAACTTAGATCTTTCTGTGAGTATGACTTTTACATTATCTTTGTTGTGTATCGTGTATGTCTCATGTAACTACAGTAGAGTCTCACTTATCCAACATAAACTGGCTGGCAGAATGTTGGATAAGTGAATATGTTGGATAATAAGGAGGCATTAAGGAAAATCCTATTAAACATCAAATTAGGTTATGATTTTACAAATTAAGCACCAAAACATCATGTTATACAGTAGAGCCTCACTTATCCAAGCTAAACGGGCCGGCAGAAGCTTGGATAAGCGAATATCTTGGATAATAAGGAGGGATTAAGGAAAAGCCTATTAAACATCAAATTAGGTTATGATTTTACAAATTAAGCACCAAAACATCGTGTTATACAACAAATTCAAAAGAAAAAGTAGTTCAATATGCAGTAATGTTACGTTGCAATTACTGTTTTACGAATTTAGCACCAAAATATCATGATATATTGAAAAAATTGACTACAAAAATGGCTTGGATTATCCAGAAGCTTGGATAAATGAGGCTTGGATAAGTGAGACTCTACTGTACAACAAATTTGACAGAAAAAGTAGTTCAATACGCAGTAATGCTATGTAGTAAATACTGTATTTACGAATTTAGCACCAAAATATCATGATATATTGAAAAAATTGACTACAAAAATGGCTTGGATTATCCAGAAGCTTGGATAAGTGAGGCTTGGATAAGTGAGACTCTACTGTACAACAAATTTGACAGAAAAAGTAGTTCAATACGCAGTAATGCTATGTAGTAAATACTGTATTTACGAATTTAGCACCAAAATATCACAATGTTTTGAAAACATTAACTACAAAAATGTGTTGGATAATCCAGAACGTTGGATAAGTGAGTGTTGGATAAATGAGACTCTACTGTATATGCATTGTAAATAACTGGTAGCCCCTATATATGTTCCCTATAGGATCCACATTTAAAAAACTCAAAAAAACAACTGCAAAAAGGACTACAATCCACCTGATGAAGACTCTTTTGGGTTGAAACCGGTTGTGGTTTTGCAGTCTACTATCTATATATATAAAAGGGTAATGGAATCACGGCACCGGACAAAACAACTAAACACCCCACAACCTTGAAAATTGACAGCACACCTTCTCATCCACGCCTCTACGTTCATACAACAAAAAGAAAAGAAAAATAAAGTCCTAGCCACAGCAACGCGTGGCCGGGCACAGCTAGTCCATAATAAAGAAACAAGAACAATCATTATATATAAGAAGAGGACTCAATTTGTGTATGTGGAACAATCAAAGAACTAAAGAACATATATTGTTTATGAGAAGAGGAGTAAATTCATCCTTCAAGAGAAAAATATTGTTTCTACTGTGAATGTAACAGTCTTTTGTTTGATTGTTTAGCAACGCCTTTTGTATCTGTTTTCATATTGATGTATTGGACTAAATTTAGGTTTAATGATTTCTGTATTATTGTAATAGTGGATGCTTGTCTTTGTAGTTCCAGGGAACCCATTTTCTTTTTTGGTTTTTCCTATGCAGGGCATCATCCTTTAAAGCACTGGTTCCCAATCTGTGGGTCCTCAACTGTTTTGGCCTACAACTCCCAGAAATCTCAGCCAGTTTACCAGCTGTTAGGCCAGGGGTCCCCAAACTTTTTAAACAGGGGGCCAGTTCATGATCCTTCGGACCGTTGGAGGGCCGGACTATAGTTGGCCACCGAGCAATAATAATAATAATAATAATAATAATAATAATAATAATAATAATAATAATAATAATAATAAATAACATATAATAACAATAATAATAAAAAGAGGGTTGGAAGAGACCCTTTGGGCCATTGAGTCCAATTCCCTTCTGCCTTTATGCACCAAAAGTACAAGCAAAGCACCCCTGACAGATGGCCACCCAGCCTCAATGTATAATAATAATAATAATAATAATAATAATAATAATAATAATAATAATAATAATAAATAACATATAATAACAATAATAATAAAAAGAGGGTTGGAAGAGACCCTTTGGGCCATTGAGTCCAATTCCCTTCTGCCTTTATGCACCAAAAGCACAAGCAAAGCACCCCTGACAGATGGCCACCCAGCCTTAATGTTAATAATAATTGATAATAATAATAATAATAATAATAATAATAATAATAATAATAATAATAAAAAGAGGGTTGGAAGAGACCCCTTGGGCCATTGAGTCCAACCCCCTTCTGCCTTTATGCACCAAAAGCACAAGCAAAGCACCCCTGACAGATGGCCACCCAGCCTCAATGAATAATAATAATAATAATAATAATAATAATAATAATAATGGTTGTAAGAGAAGAAGGGACCTCTTGGGTCATTTGGCCCAACCCCCTTCAGCCCTTGTGCCGTGGGGGCCGGATAAATGGCTTCAATGGGCCGCATCCGGCCCCCGGGCCTTAGTTTGGCGACCCCTGTGTTAGGATTTCTGGGAGTTGACGGACAAAAGAGTTGGGGACCCACAGGTTGAGAACCACTGCTTTATGGAAACTGTGATGGAACTGTGATGGATGTGGGAAGTTCTGGAGAGAAAACAGAAAAAGAGAAAATGTGGAAAAAGGGAAGGAGGAGTTATCTTTGGAAATATCACCTCTCGCTTTCTCTTTCTCCCTTCCCAGTAAGTTTATGGAGGACGGGAAGATGTCATTTCCAGGAGTGGGAACAGATTGCCCTTGGGTTGTGGGCCTTCAAACTTGTCTGATGGCCACAGGTTGTCTGCTCTAGATCGAGATGACTGTATCAACGCGTGCCTTAGGACCACATTCTCTGATCATGTGGAGAAAGTGCCGACATCAGTATGTTCATGGGCGTGAAATGTGTAAACTGGAGAACATCTAAGATGCATTTTCATTCAACCACGTGACAATGAAGCGACTTCTCCCAGCAACAGAACCCACGGGAGCTCCATCCGAGGTAGTCGCTGAGGGAAAACACCTGAGCAGAATTACAATTGCAAACAGATAAACAAGCCTGGAGTTAATCTCAAATTGTTTTACACTCTGTTTTATTAAAGTCAATGCATTTCCGTTCCTCTGTGTAGAGCCGGGCTCTGCTTAATTACCATGACTCAGGTTGAATGCTAATTGGAGGAGCCGTCTCCAAAGGAGCTGCAGCTGAGGCTCTTTCCTGACCTCTAGAGGCAAGATGCATAAAGCAGAGCTACGATTCACGCCAGAAGATGGGATTTGCATGTAAGTAAGTGCTTAGGTTTTCCACGGCATCTTTTTGGCTACCATGTTATGTCGCTTCTTGTTGCAGCCAGAAAGCAATCTTTGGAGTTTGGGAAGTTAGCGGGAATGGGAAAAGAGCTAATCACAGTCTAAGACAATGATGGGCAACCTTTTGCGCTTGGTGTGTCAAAATTCACCAAAAAACCTAGCATGACTTGGGTGGTGTGTCACTTTGAGGAAAAAAAACCTCATAATTTCACAATATGTATAGTTTAAATAACAAAAATGTATAATCTATATATATAAAAGAGTGATGGCATCAGGGCAGCGGACAAAACAACAAAACTACAGGCCCCCCAACCTCGAAATTTGACAACACAACCCATCATTCATGGCTCTAGGTTGATACAACAAAAAGAAAAAAAATAAAGTCCTAATTAAAGGGAGAGTAATAATTGTTTTTATCCAATTGCTGCCAGTTAGAAGGCTAAGCTCCGCCCACTTGGTCTCCTAGCAAACCTACTCAGCCCAGGGGACAGGAAGACTTAGGCCTCACTTAGGCCTCTTCCACAGATTATCAGATTTTAACTGGATTATATGGCAGTGTAAACTCAAGTCCCTTCCACACAGCCATATAACCCATTTAGAATCTTATATTATCTGCTTTGAACTGGATTATCTTGACTCCACACTGCCATATAATCCACTTCAGTGTGCATACTAAACATAAAGACAACCATCCAACAGACATTCAATCCCACCACTACCTCAACAATTTCTCACCAACACCACCAGACAACGCCACAGCAACGCGTGGCCGGGCACAGCTATTTGTAATATATAACTGTATTTAATAAATCAAAAACTATTTACTACCATTATTTCCATGTACAACAATCTTTGGTACCTCTTGCAGTTTCCACACTGATTTCTCTCTATTCTAGTTTCAATGTAGTCATGAATAATGAATAATATAATAATAATAATATAATAGTAATAATATAATATACTACAATAATAATAGAATAATAATAGAATGATATAATGATAACGTGTGTGTGTGTATATATATAATTGTGATGTGCATAATTCCCATGGAGTAAACAACAAAACCACTGGACCAAATCACACCAAATTTGGCCACAAAAGACAAAGTCATCCAATCAATCTGCATGTGGCAGCGTGGCAGCAAAAATGGCTAGGCGTGTCAGTGCTGGCATGCGTGTCATAGATTGGCCATCACTGGTGTAAGATGAGGAGCCAAGTCACTAAACACTGTGCACGTACTTTCAAGTCACCTGTTGACTTA
Organism: Anolis carolinensis; assembly: GCF_035594765.1. Lineage (NCBI taxonomy): Eukaryota > Metazoa > Chordata > Lepidosauria > Squamata > Anolidae > Anolis > Anolis carolinensis. Next base: position 4,193,857 of record NW_026943822.1, on the reverse strand, counting down.
AGGCAGGGGTCCCCAAACTAAGGCCTGTGGGCCGGATGTGGCCCTCCAAGGTCATTGACCTTGCCACCCCTGTCCTAAACTTTAGACTTAGGGTTGACCGGAGCCCCGGTGGCATAGTGTGTTAAAGCGCTGAGCTGCAGAACTTGCAGACCGAAAGGTCCCAGGTTCAAAATCCCGGGAGCGGAGTGAGCGCCCGCTGTTGCTCCAGCTTCTGCCAACCTAGCAGTTGGAAAACATGCCAATGTGAGTAGATCAATAGGTACCGCTCTGGTGGGAAGGTAATGGTGCTCCATGCAGTCATGTCAGTGGCCACACGACCTTGGAGGTGTCTACGGACAATGCCGGCTCTTTATTTATTTATTTATTTATTTATTTACTAGCTGTGCCCGGCCACGCGTTGCTATGGTGAAGTATGATGGTATAGGAAATAAAGTATTGAGGAACTGGTGGTAGTTAAGGTAAAGGGTAAAGGTTTTCCCCTGACATTAAGTCCATTATAAATGGGTTAGATACCGTGTTTCCCCGAAAATAAGACAGTGTCTTATATTAATTTTTGCTCCTAAAGATGTGCTAGGTCTTATTTTCAGGGGATGTCTTATTTTTCCATGAAGAAGAATTCACATTTATTGTTGAACAAAAAATGAACATTTATTATATACTGTACAGTAGTTGTCATCACAAACCAACATAACCAGACAAACTCTGAATCCTATCATGAATTTCTTGTTACTACAAATATTTCCATGTACAACTGGTATGTACATTTACCAACCCTGCATGCTCTGGTGTTCTGTTTCGCAGGCGCTGGGCATGCTTCCAAAAAAAAAAAAAAACGTTGCTAGGTCTTACTTTTGGGGGAGGCCTTATATTTAGCAATTCAGCAAAACTTCTACTAGGTCTTATTTTTTGGGGATGTCTTATTTTCGGGGAAACAGGGTAGCTGTGTGGAAGGGCCTTGAGTCTACACTGCCATATAATCCAGTTAAAATCTGATAATCTGTATTTGATAGGCAATGTGTAAGAGGCCTAAGTGAGGCCTAACTCTGCCTGTCCCCTGGGCTGAGTGGGTTGCTAGGAGACCAAGTGGGCGGAGCTTAGCCTTCTGTCAGCAACTGGATAAAAACAATTATTCCTCTCCCTCTAATTAGGACTTTATTTTTCTTTTCTTTTTGTTGTATGAACGTAGAGGCATGGATGAGGGGTTGTGCTGCCAAGTTTAGTGTTTCTGGGATGTGTAGTTTTGTTGTTTTGTCCTAGGCCGAAATTTCATTACCCTTTTATATATATAGATTTATTTACAGTATTTATATTCCGCCCTTCTCACCCCAAAGGGGACTCAGGGCGGATCACATTATACACTCTTCGGCTTAAAAATGGAGATGTGCACCAACCCCCAGAGTCAGGCATGACTGGACTTAACGTCAGGGGAAACCTTAGCCTTTAAATCTGAAACGACTTGAAGGCACAAAGCAACAACAATCCTAATTTTGGACTATTTCATCATAGTCTGTCCCTTCCAAGAGTCTGAGGGACCATGAATCGGCCCTCCACATAAAAAGTTTGAGGACCCCTGATGTAGACAATGTAAGACAGTCTCCTATCCAAACACAAAACAGAGCTGACCCTGGACCTCTTTACACTGGCTGCTGGAATTGCCATGCATCGTGGCGAATCCAGCGACTGCCGCCAAGGGGTGCAGGGAACCCATCACCCCACACCCTGCTTGCCCAGCTTACAGACAGGGCGATCCCATGAGGGAAGTGTCAATCATCTGGCTTCCTGCCCTAGATCCAAGGCAACACAGGAAGCCTCCCGTATTGCCGCTGTGGTGGCATGCCCTACTTTAAGCACAGAGCCCCACCAGAAGTAGTGGTGTGCCATGTAATGGGAGCTGGCAGGCTCTGTGCTTAAAGCAGTGATTCCCAAAGTGGGCGCTACCGCCCCCTGGTGGGCGCTGCAGTGATCCAGGGGGGCGGTGATGGCACCTATTAGGACACGGGGGCGGGGCCAGGGGAGGGGCGGGGCCTCTTCCCAAGTGCCGGAGACAGGGCTGAGAATCTATACCTCTCCTGAGGCGCCTGTTAGGACACAGGGGGCGGAGCTAGAGGAGTGGGCGTGGCTTCTTCCCAAGAGCCTGAGGCAGGGCTGAGGATCTATACCTCTCCTGAGGCGCTTGTTGGGACACAGAGGGCGGAGCTAGGGAAGAGGCCGGGGCCTCCCTCCAAGAGCCCGAGACAGGGCTGAGCCTCTATACCTCTCCTGAGAGGTTTTTTAGGATTAAAGGGCGGGGCTGGGGTGGGGGCGGGGCCTCCTTCCAAGAGCCCGAGACAGGGCTGAGCCTCTATATTTCTCCTGAGAGGCCTTTTAGGACTAAAGGGCGGGGCTAGGGACAGAGGCGGGGCCTCTTCCCAAGAGCGCAAGACAGGGCTGAGCCTCTGTATACCTCCCCTGAGGTGCTTGTAAGAACACGGGGGCGGGGTATAGAGGTTCAGCCCACTCAGGCACTTGGGACGAGGCCCCGCCCCCTCCTCTAGCTCCACCCCATGTCCTGGCAGGTGCCGCAGGACAGGGATAGAAGCTCAGCCCTGCCTCAGAGCTCGTAACTCCGCCCATCCCAGTCCTGGCCACCATTTGTGGCCCCACCCATCTCCCCCTCCCAGCCCTGCATTTTAGACTAGGGGAGAGGCTCAGCCCCACCCTCTTGAGCAGAAGCCACACCCACCTCTCTAAGCCACGTCCCCTTCCCTACGGAGGGAGAAGAGAGAGAGGGAGGAAAGAGAGAGAGAGAGAGAGAGAGAGAGAGAGAGAGAGAGAGATGAGATGAGATGAGATGAGATGAGATCCCTAGGCATAAGTGTAACAGAGGGAAATTTAAAAAGGAGAAAACGAGTTACAGTAGAATCTCACTTATCCAACGTTCTGGATTATCCAACGCATTTTTGTAGTCAATGTTTTCAATACATCATGATATTTTGGTGCTAAATTCGTAAATACAGTAATTACTGCATAGCATTACTGAGTATTGAACTACATTTTCTGTCAAATGTGTTGTATAACATGATGTTTTGGTGCTTAATTTGTAAAATCATAACCTAATTTGATGTTTAATGGGCTTTTCCTTAATCCCTCCTTATTATCCAACAGATTTGTTTATCCAACATTCTGCTGGCCCGTTTATGTTGGATAAGTGAGACTCTACTGTATATATAAAAAGAGTAAGGTCATGTTAAAGCATCTTTGCCCAGAGTTATGCTGGATCAGCCCCATGTGGCACTGATCCAGCTACACACCGACCTAAGTAGTTGGTGTAGATAAGGCTAATAATAATGGAAAGGCTCTCTCACTGTCTGTCCTTGCTGCTGCTGCTTGTCATCTGCCTGGTTTTTCCACTACTCAGAGAAGCTGTCAGAGAGTAAAGATAATATAATAAATGACATTTTTACATCACATTCTATATGCTGTACAAAGCTCTGAGCTCTGCCTTTGACCTGGGAAGCATTAGAAAGGCCGAGAGTGGCACAGTTATTGCCGGTGGTCCTCTTGTACTGTCACAAATTTCTCCTCTCTCTTTATTATTATTTTATGACATTTTAAACATTTTCATGACACAGGACTGAGGGGGAAAAGTCAATCACATTTACTACTAACCCTGGAGGAGAGATGAATTCTCCTCAGCAAATTCTAATGCTCCAGCGCTCACACCGAGTAGTGATGAACAATTGACGCTTTGGCATTGATGCTTCAAGCAAGTTGGGGAGGCGGTGGGCTGGGGGGGGACATATTGCTCTGCCCACATATTGGGCTGATCGGGTGTATAGACAGAAGATGAGATGGGGCTTTTGTATGTTTCTGTTCCACGGAGAAGTAGAGAGAAGTAGCCCTTTTCATCATGGCATAAAACTGGGAGACTAACACATAGGAGAATAGAAAACACAAAGGACTAGAAAATCGAACCTAACAGACTGGAATTTAGCAAGAAAACGTGCAGCGTTCTATATTTAAACTACAAGAACCACAGGGGACATAGGATAAGGAATACTTATTAATAATAATAATAATAATAATAATAATAATAATAATAATTTTATTCTTATTCCCCGCCCCATCTCCCCGAAGGGACTCGGGGCGGCTTACATGGGGCCAAGCCCAAATAGAACAATAAAAACAAGACAAGAAACCAATGAAACCAATAATCAAACCATAAAAACAAGTCATAAAAACCACATACAAGATAAAATGTTAAAATCATGGATAAGGTTCAAGAATCTATTATTATTATTATTAGTAGTAGTAGTAGTAGTAGTAGTACTACTATTAGTAGTTAGTTATTATTATTAGTAGTAGTAGTAATAGTAGTACATATGAAAATGATTATTGTTGATTATTAGGGATGTAATTCTTGATTAAGTCTCTTCTCAAAAATAGCAACTAATAATCTCAGCAGTTTCCCCCCTACTGCAAGTGTCAGAAAAATATGAATACAGTAGAGTCTCACTTATTCAACATAAACGGGCCGGCATAACGTTGGATAAGCAAATATGTTGGATAATAAGGGGAGATTAAGAAAAAACCTATTAAACATCAAAATAGATTATGATTTTACAAATTAAGCACCAAAACATCATGCTATACAACAAATTTGACAGAAAAAGTAGTTCATTACACATCAATGCTATGTAGTAATTACTGTATTTACGAATTTAGCACCAAAATATCACAATGCATTGAAAACATTGACTACAAAAATGTGTTGGATAATCCAGAATGCTGGATAAGTGAGTGTTGGATAAGTGAGACTCTACTGTATATGATTTGAATGAAGTGAATGGAAGAAATGAATGAATAAGAGTTAAATTTTGAAGACCCCATTCTAAAATATTAAGGCCTGCAATGACTAACTGCCTGCTTGCTGGATTGTAACTAAAACCTGCTAATGGAAACTGAAATAGTTGACCTTCCAGCTAACTGTGATAAGAACTGTGACAGTGATAAGAGACATGGTTCTTTCAAGTTAAGGAAATGTTTACAACTGTTAAGAAGGAAGTCAACACAAGGCCAACACTAATCAAAAGGACTCAACATCTGGCCAGGATATTCCAGGATGGAAAATGTCTATCATTCATTTACAACTTGTGGACAACATCAGCAAAATATTGCTATAGGTGACCTTATGACGATCCAGAAATTGTGACAGACAGAGACAATTATTCTATACATCCTTATTGGGTAGATTTTGTCTCATCATTAAAAGGAATTTCATGACGGTAAGAGCAGAACCGCAATGCCAAGAGAGGTGGTGGATATCTTCTCTGGACATCTTCTTGCTGGGGATGTTCTAGTTGGAGATCTATACATCAACCAAGCAGATGTACTTGGAAGCTTATGAGGCCTCTTCCAATATAATGTAATGATTTCATCCATAGCATATTGCAAACAAAGATCACTTTGACTTGCATCTGTTGTATCCCAGCCACAGGCTGGCCAGATTCTAGACGAAGATGAAGGGGATTCTGGGTTTGGGATTCAAGATTAGCAGTCTGAGGCTGAAGTCAGCTCAGACATGCAGTTTCGGTTTGAGCAGGATGAACTGCTGATTCCAGGAGAAACAGATAATGGTCAGGCTGACATTCTTCTTCCCTTGAGAAATAATGAGGGAGATACTTCAGCCTTGGAAAATAATGAGGGTGATGGTTTAGCTCCTGACCAGGTGCAAGATAACGGTAGCACAAGCAATGAGTTATCCAGAGAAGACCGTTTGTCTTGGATGGGTTCCCAGGTCCGTAGAAGTGAGCATTTAGCGCACAAACGGGAGTCTAGCTGTGGGAAGAGAAATGCATTCCTGAGTTGTTATTAAAGTATGCTTTCACAGATTGTTCTTTGTCAGTGCAATTCATCGCTTCATCTGTGTGGATGTCTTACCTAGCCAGCGTTCTTGGATCCTTGGGCCTTGTTCTTTGGACTCTATGGACTAATTCCTTGCCTTATGGATTATTGTATTTGCCATGTTCTTTGAACCTATGGGCCTAGCCTTTTTGGATTATTAGACATTTATATACTTTGTGAATCTATTGGACTTATTGACTCTTTCACTACAACTTTGAATTACCTTTTGATTGCTTGCTTGATTTATATTCTGCTTTGCTTAATAAAAACTTCAAAAGACTACCTGTGTGTCTGACTGGGTATCTATAGCAAGGTGAAATTAGCCTGAGGTGCGACAGAATCTTCTTGGAATCACCTAACTAGGTTGTTGGATTTTTGCTGGATGAAGAAAGAAATTTGAGGCCTTTTAATGTAAGCATTCCCTCCAATTATGCAAAGGTCCACCATGCACCAAAAAAGAGGCAGATACATAGTTTTATCCTCCTCACATTGGTCTGAATGACTGCTTCCTTTACAATTCTGTGGAGTTATAGAGCTGTAACATTACACAATGTCCGCTCATTCTGAAATTGTTTGGCCACAGGTCTCCAAGTTTTCATCTGTGCTATGTTGGAAGGCATGCTTTGAGGATTCCTGGTAGTCAATTCAGCCTTTTGAATGGAAGAGACAGACAGTCTTCCATACCAGCTGCAGATGTCAATTCCTGATGTCTGGTGATCCCCCCAACACACACATTCATACTGTGCCCTAATAGAGTGATGGTGTATTTCGCCTTCTCTTGCAGAAACTAAGTGAAATTGCCTTGCTGTTTCTCTGGCAACAAATCAGGCAGCGATTTTGAGAGGTCATTTGGACACAACTTTAAACAAGGCAAGAGATTGTTCCCTTTTTATATGGAACCTAGCTAATAATATCAGCAGCCGAAATACAAGCACAACTGGAGAAAGACATCTGGGACAGGAACTGTCACCAGCAAAAAAAAAAAAGAGAGCAGATGTAAGTAGGGACTAGGCATGTCCGATCAATGAAAAAAATGTTTCAATTCTCGTTTCTAAAGTAGGGGGCGCTGGCGCTTCGATATAGAAAGTATTTCCGATTTTTTCACCCAAAAATTTCGGATATTTCCAAAAATTCGTAATGATTCTAAATGTTTCTAAAATTGCGCATGCACAATCACCAAAAAAAAAAAAGGAACCGGGGGGGGGGGGACTTTTACAGGACTCCCCTGTCCTCATTTCTTGAGCTATCCTCATCAACCCTAGCCCCCACCTTTGTGTCCATCGTGGAAGCTTCTGATTGGCCGGGGAGTGGCAGCCATGTTAGGCTGCACTAAGCTCCCATTCTAGGTAGGTTGCAGAAACAAAAAAAAATTAAAATATTTTTTAAAATATATTAAAAAAAATTTTTTTTGGGGGGGGGGGGGGAATTAACGAAACATTAAGAGACAATTAGAGAATGGCCCAACAATGGTTCGAATTACATTGCTGGTTGCGCTGTGAGACAATGTCTCGGAATGCGTATCAAAAAGCGAGAACAATCCGAAATAATTCCGATATACGGTTCAAAATGATTTTTTGGACATGTCTAGTAGGGACCCATTTGCTTATAATTTGGGAATTCAAAGCTCCACTGAAGACCTAGAGAAGTGTTGACAGTAGTAGGATGCACTTGCTACCAGCCACTTGCTGACTGGTGATGAAGATGAACTCCACGGGGCTGAGGACCACACATCTGCCCTACATTGGCTTCGGATGCTTCTGTCCTGCCTGCAGCCCTGGAGGGACATTCTTGGGTTTCTTCATCCAGCTCTGAGAAATCCCCTTCCTGGTCAGAGCAGCTGTCGGTATTATAATCCACTTCATCTCCATAGGGAAGTTCATCATCTGTCTCCAGGCTGCAGTTGCTGTTACTTCTGCCACAGAATCAAAGACAAGGAGAAAAAAGAGAGGAAAAGAGAGAATTGAATGGTGTCAATACATCATGGAGTCTAAGAAATAGTTCAACATTGCAGGGCATACAGTGAGCAAGCTGGCCTCAGCTGTAAGGAAACAGCGAGCTGCCCCTGTGTTTCTAGTAACCAGGTTCTTGCTGAAGTGCTATGGATGACCACTCAGAGCCCAATTTGAGTTAAGAACAAGACACCTTTATTCTGGCTGCAGCAGAATTTGATGGACAGACAACTTACAAAGAGTAAGATTCAAAGTGGCTGCCGCGCCGAGCGTTTGAAAATGAAGACAATATATACCCTACTTGTTTACTACTTAGAAGTTCCTCTTTCTGGTCTCATACGTTACAAAGTTTAGTAAGGGGCCGGGCTGTGGAGCAGCTGGCTAGTAACCAGCTGCTATAAATCACTACTGACCGAGAGGTCATGAGTTCGAAGCCCGGGTCGGGTTAAGCCTCCGACCATTAATAGCCCCGGCTTGCTGTTGACCTATGCAGCCCCGAAAGACAGTTGCACCTGTCAATTAGGGAAATTTAGGGACGCTTTATGCGGGGAGGCTAATTTACAACACCATAAAACTGCCAGCAAAACACGAGGAAAGGAATGAGGAAGTACAGCCACTACTGGACGGTGAAGCAACAGCTCCCCCTGTGGCCGGAATCGTGAAGCTGGAAAAATGTTAAAAATGCCTCTGAGTCTGTCTAATGTATACTGTTTGTCTGTTGGCACTGAATGTTTGCCATATATGTGTTCATTGTAATCCGCCCTGAGTCCCCTTCGGGGTGAGAAAGAAGGGCGGAATATAAATACTGTAAATAAATAAATAATAAATAAACTACTTCCTTTGGAGTAAACAACACCTGTTGTACAGAACATACGTTGCGCAAAGTTTCCAGTAAGTAGCTGACTACAATCGACCGACCACAAAATGTTCCGGAACCTTGTGACACTTGCCTTTCCTCTGGAAGAAGGCAGGTTGCAACTTTAATATTAAGTTTAAAGCAAACACTTCCAAAGCATAAGCAAGCAATAAAAGACAAAATGGAAACACTCTGGTCCACTATGGTCCACTGTTCCTCTCAAGCCTCAGATGTACATTTCAAATTTTATCTTCCTCACCACAATCCTGAGCATGATTTTGGATACAAATAAATACTGTGTTGTAAAAATGTGTTTGTTGTGTACGAAGAGAATAATTATATATCTATATACTCAAGTATAAGCCAACCCGAATATAAGCCGAGGCATCTAATTTTGCCACAAAAACCTGGGCAAACATTGACTCCAGTATAAGCCGAGGGTGATAAATTTCATAAATAAAAATAGATACCAATAAAATAATTTGGGAGAGATCGCTAAAGTGAAAGGTGTTGTAGACAGGGAACATGCTCTACCACTCCCTATATCTTGGCCTAATATCCTACATAGGGTCATTCAAAAGATCAACTAGAAAAGGAATGTACCCGTATATACTCAAGTATAAGCCGACCCGAATATAAGTCGAGGTACCTAATTTTATCACCAAAAAACTGGGAAAACATTGACTCCAGTATAAGCCGAGGGTGGTAAATTTCAGAAATAAAAATAGATACCAATAAAATTACATTAGTTGAGGCATCAGTACGTTGAATGTTTTTGAATATTTACATAAAGCTCAAATTTAAGATAAGACTGTCCAACTCTGATCAAATCATTATTCTCATCTTCTTCAATGTAAATGTGCTTATGTATCCTTTTAATAATAATAGAGTAAAATAATACATGTAATAATAATAAATATAGGAAAATAATGCAAGTAATAATAAATAGAGTAAAATAATAAATGCAATAATAATAATAAGATCAGAGTGAAATAATAAATGTATTATTATTATTATTATTATTATTAATAATAATAATAAAAATAGAGTAAAATAAATGTAATACAGTAGAGTCTCAATTATCCAAGCTAAACGGGCCGGCAGAAGCTTGGATAAGCAAATATCTTGGATAATAAGGAGGGATTAAGGAAAAGCCTATTAAACATCAAATTAGGTTATGATTTTACAAATTAAGCACCAAAACATCATGTTATACAACAAATTTGACAGAAAAAGTAGTTCAATACGCAGTAATGTTATGTTGTAATTACTGTATTTACAAATTTAGCACCAAAATATCACGATATATTGAAAACATTGACTACAAAAATGGCTTGGATTATCCAGAGGCTTGGATAAGCGAGGCTTGGATAAGTGAGACTCTACTGTAGTAGCAAAATAATTGAGAAAAATAATAAATGTAATACTACCAATAATAATAGGGAAAAATAATAAATACCATATATTCTCGAGTATAAGCTGACCCAAATATAAGCCAACCAGGACCCTCACCCGAGTATAAGCCGAGGGGGGCTTTTTCAGTCTAAGAAAAAGGACTTAAAAACTAGGCTTATACTCGAGTATATACAGTATTCTGAAACATTTTTGGAAATAATATTTTAACTAAGTATCCCCAAATTGGAAAAAAAATAGGTTTTCTAATAGATGCAAAGGATAAAAACATTTTTGTGAGTATTCCAATATTTTGCAGAGTATTTACTCTGCAGAGGAAAAAAAGGCAGTTTCACACACACAAACAAACAAACAAAACAAAACCTGCTTCCTGTATAGTAATTATTTTTCTGGACAGAAAATACTTTTTCTTACATAAGAAAAACATTTTCTGTACTGAAACTGGGTTTCTCACACACAAATACACCCAAAAGGTTTTCTTCACAGAATATTTCCCCTACAGTGATTTCGGACATTCCTATGTGGAGAAAATATTCTGAAATACGATGTACAAAACACAGCAAACACTTGAGTGTTGCACAATATGCATTGTTTCCTGAAAATGTCTAAAAACAGTCGTTTAAAATATACATAGTAATAAGCAGACGAGGCTGGGTGTTTCTGTTGAGTGTTCTTTAAAAAAACTTTAAAAGTTATGTTTACCTCCAATCTCTGCTTTCTTTACAACTCTCAAAATGCCAAGGAATGTTTTGCCAGAGCAAACTCATTTCCAATTCCTCTTCGCAGAGAAAATATACACAGCTTTCATTCTGAGTAATTTTAATGGAAGAGGCTTTAGTTGAAATCCGATGCCCAGTTAACTTGGGAGGCTATGCTATTGATGTCAGTTGGAATTACTTCCAACTAAATATCCATGGAAATGGTTTGGGTGATCTAGAATACCACCATTTAAAATTTGTTTGCCTTGCCATGGCTTCTAGGCATTCTTAATGAATTATCTTTCCTGCAAGGTTTCAAATGATTTACAGAAAGTTGAAACATGCAAATGTGTGTTAATCATGGTCTAATACACAGAATCCAGAATGTGTGACTTATCAAAAAATTGTGCAAACTTTACCTAATACTAAGCTGAAATCAGCATTTTCTTTGAGACCTTTATATTACTTCTTGCCAGTAAAATGAATTCAGGGTGTGTGTGTGTGTGTGTGTGTTGGGGGGGGGGCAAGAAGTCCTCAAAGGAAGGATAGTACTTTCCTTAATCTTTGACAGAAAAAGTAGTTCATTACACATTCATGCTAGGTAGTAATTACTGTATTTACGAATTTAGCAACAAAATCATAGAATCATAGAATCATAGAATAGTAGAGTTGGAAGAGACCTCAAGGGCCATCTAGTCCAACCCCCCGCTAAGAAGCAGGAAATTGCATTCAAAGCACCCCCGACAGATGGCCATCCAGCCTCTGCTTAAAAGCCTCCAAAGAAGGAGCCTCCACCACGGCCCGGGGGAGAGAGTTCCACTGCCGAACAGCCCTCACAGTGAGGAAGTTCTTCCTGATGTTCAGGCGGAATCTCCTTTCCTGTAGTTTGAAGCCATTGTTCCGTGTCCTAGTCTGCAGGGCAGCAGAAAATAAGCTTGCTCCCTCCTCCCTATGACTTCCCCTCACATATTTGTACATGGCTATCATGTCTCCTCTCAGCCTTCTCTTCTGCAGGCTAAACATGCCCAGCTCTTTAAGCCTCTCCTCATAGGGCTTGTTCTCCAGACCCTTAATCATTTTAGTTGCCCTCCTCTGGACGCTTTCCAGCTTGTCAGCATCTCCCTTCATCTGCGGTGCCCAAAACTGGACACAGTATTCCAGGTGTGGTCTGACCAAGGCAGAATAGAGGGGGAGCATGACTTCCCTGGATCTAGACGTTATTCCCCTATTGATGCAGGCCAAAATCCCATTGGCTTTTTTAGCTGCCGCATCACATTGTAGGCTCATGTTTAACTTGTTGTCCACGAGGACTCCAAGATCTTTTTCGCACACACTGCTGTCAAGCCAGGCGTCCCCCATTCTGTATCTTTGATTTCCATTTTTTCTGCCGAAGTGAAGTATCTTGCATTTGTCCCTGTTGAACTTCATTTTGTTAGTTTCGGCCCATCTCTCTAGTCTGTCAAGATCGTTTTGAATTCTGCTCCTGTCTTCTGGAGTGTTAGCTATCCCTCCGAGTTTGGTGTCATCTGCAAACTTGATGATCGTGCCTTCTAACCCTTCGTCTAAGTCGTTAATAAAGATGTTGAACAGAACCGGGCCCAGGACGGAGCCCTGCGGCACTCCACTTGTCACTTCTTTCCATGATGAAGACGACGCATTGGTGAGCACCCTTTGGGTTCGTTCGCTTAGCCAATTACAGATCCACCTAACCGTAGTTTTGTCTAGCCCACATTTTACTAGTTTGTTTGCCAGAAGGTCGTGGGGGACTTTGTCGAAGGCCTTACTGAAATCTAGATATGCTACATCCACGGCATTCCCTGTATCGACCCAACTCGTAACTCTATCGAAAAAAGAGATCAGATTAGTCTGGCATGACTTGTTTTTGGTAAATCCGTGTTGACTATTAGCAATGACCGCATTTGTTTCTAAGTGTTTGCAGACCACTTCCTTAATGATCTTTTCCAGAATCTTGCCTGGTATCGATGTGAGGCTGACCGGACGGTAATTGTTTGGGTCGTTCTTTTTTCCCTTCTTGAAGATAGGGACCACATTCGCCCTCCTCCAATCTGCTGGGACTTCTCCTGTTCTCCAAGAACTCTCGAAGATGATTGCCAGTGGTTCTGAAATAACTTCCGCTAGTTCCTTCAATACTCTTGGATGCAGCTGATCTGGCCCTGGGGACTTGAATTCGTTTAGAGTGGCCAGGTGTTCCTGGACAACTTGTTTCCCTATTTGGGGTTGGATTTCCCCCAATCCTTCGTCCATTCCGTGTTGCTGAGGTTGAAGATGGCTTTCTTTTTGTGAGAAGACCGAGGCAAAGAAGGCATTAAGCAGTTCTGCCTTTTCCCTATCCCCTGTCACCATCACCCCATCTACTCCTTGCAGTGGCCCTATCGCCTCCTTTTTCTTTCTTTTTCTACCAACATAAGCAAAAAAACCTTTTTTGTTGTTTTTTATGTCCCTGGCAAGCCTGAGCTCATTTTGCGCTTTAGCCTTGCGAACCTTTTCCCTACAGGAGTTGGCTATACGTTTGAATTCTTCTTTGGTGATTTCTCCCCTTTTCCACTTCTTGTGCATGTCACTTTTGAGCTTTAGCTCAGTTAGAAGTTCTTTGGACATCCATTCTGGCTTCTTTGCACTTGTCTTATTTTTCTTCTTTGTTGGCACTGTTTGCATTTGCGCCTTGAGTATTTCACTTTTGAAAAACTCCCATCCATCCTTAACTCCCTTGTTTTTTAATATCGGCGTCCATGGAATGCCGCTCAGTAATTCCTTCATTTTTTGGAAGTCAGCTCTCTTAAAGTCCAGAATGCGTGTTTGACTTGTCTTAGTTTCAGCATTCCTTTGTATTGCAAACTGCAGGAGCACATGGTCACTTGCCCCTAAGGATCCAACCACTTCAACTGTATTGATCAGGTCTTCCACATTTGTTAAGATTAGATCAAGAGTTGCTGATCCCCTTGTTGCCTCTTCTACCTTCTGGACCATAAAATTATCTGCAAGGCAAGTGAGGAATTTGTTGGACTTTGTACTCTTGGCTGAGTTTGTTTTCCAGCAGATATCGGGATAATTGAAATCGCCCATGACTACTATATCTCTTCTTTGTGCCTGTTTGGTCAGCTGTTGACAGAAGGCTTCATCAAGTCCTTCATCCTGACTCGGAGGTCTGTAGTAGACACCCACGACAAGATCTTTTTGAGTCCCGGTTCCCTTGATTCTTATCCAGATGCTTTCAAGCTGGTTTCCCGGATTACAGTCTTGCATTTCTTCTGCAACGTAACTGTTTTTGACATATAAAGCTACTCCCCCTCCTCTCCCCTTTGTTCTATTTCTGTGAAAGAGGTTATAGCCCTCAATGGTTAAATTCCAGTGATGGGAGTCATCCCACCAGGTTTCAGTGATGCCTATGACATCGTATGTGTGGTGCTGTGCTAGGAGTTGGAGTTCGTCTTGCTTATTTCCCATGCTCTGAGCATTAGTGTAAAGACATGTAAGCCCCTGTGACCTCCCCTCGAACTGTTTATTTGGGATTATTGTGCTCTCTGTACTTGGTCCTTGCTGTGTTTGTGCAGCCCTCCGTTTAGCCTTACGGCGGTTCCCTGTGGTCGTGGGTAATATAGTGTTCGCCAGGCTGTTGTTCCCCTCCCCCAGTGGATTTAGTTTAAAGTGCGCCTGATGAGGTTTGTGAGTCTGTGTGCAAAAAGATGTTTTCCTACTTGTGTGAGATGCACCCCATCGCTTGCCAGTAGTCCATCCTCTTGGAAGAGTAGACCATGGTCAAGGAAGCCAAAATGCTCCTCTTGACACCATTTTCTGAGCCAGTTATTGACCTGTACTATTTTTCCGGCCCTTGTAGAGCCATGTCCTACAACGGGGAGGAGGGATGAAAAGATCACATGTACATTATACAGTTTTAGCTTTGTTCCCAGAGCTCGAAAATCATTTGTGATCTTTTGAAAAGTATGCCTAGCGGTGTCATTGGTACCTACATGAATCAACATAAGGTGGGGAGGGTGATGGGGCTTTAGGAGCCTGCTGAGCCTCTGAGTGATATGGTGTATTTTTGCCCCCGGGAGGCAGCATGTTTCTCGAGCCATCCCATCCGGTCTGGAAATGATGGCTTCCGTTCCTCTAAGGAGGGAGTCACCTACTACCAAGACCTGTTTCCTTTGAGGATTGACAGGGTCCCTTTTGTGCAAGACAGTGTGTATGTCCCCTGAAGAGTGTTCCTGTTGAAGTGAATCATGTAGGTGTAAAGTGTTGTCCTCCTCCTCAACATCCCCAGTGCATTCATCAATGACAATCCATTGAGATACATCCGAGAGCCCATTACTCTCCCAAGGATGTTCCTGTTGCTCCTGGTCTATGATTGGGGATGGAGCATTTGCATGATTACATAAGTGTGACTGTGGTGATGCACTGTCCCTGTCAGGGCTATCCCCTGCGCATTGATCCAGGATGGTCCACTGAGTGGTATCTAAGAAAATATCACAATGCATTGAAAACATTGACTACAAAAATGCATTGGATAATCCAGAATGTTGGATAAGCAAGTGTTGGATAAGTGAGACTCTACTGTAATATGCAGTTTTTCCTTAACTCTATGTTGTTTGAAGTTGTGGGAGTGTGATGTCCCCTGAACCCTTGGGCCGTGAACCTGACTCCATTGTGGACCAAAGTGACGAGGAAATAGGGTTTGTGCCAATTCAGCAAGATTCTGCCCCGTTCCAGATGCTCCCTATTGACAATTCTAGCCCAAAGCTCATTAAAAAGGCCCTTGAAACAGAGCCTTCTCCCACCAGTTCCCCTCCCTTTGATAGACGGATGTTTTGGGAAACGAGTAGGTCTGAGAAAGCTGGCAGAAGAAGGAGCGCGCGATTAGCAGCTAGAGAATCTGCTGATTAACCTGTTTTCCCCTGAGAATTCTCAGGGAGGATCGCATCTGGTTGAAGATGTTGTTGGACACATTTGGACACCTTCTCTGTGGAAAGATTTGAAGTTCCTTAAAAGTTCTGTGTGCTGGCTAGCCAGCGCGGAGTCAACGTGTCAGTTGAAGGATCAACTTCACTTCCAGCCAAGTGTGGACCACGTTTGGATCCACTACCTTCCAGGCTAGCCGTGCCTTGCCTAGCCGTGTTTCCTTGTCTTGCCTTGCCGTGATTTCAACCTTGCCTTGTCGTGCCATGAATCCAGTCTTGTCTTCAATTCCTTGCCTTGGACTTGCTTGGAAACTCTAGCAAAAGACTTGGACGTTTTCCCCCACTCAAACTGCTTGGAAGTTTGAGTGCGTTTCGGTTTTGTGGATTTCAAACTTTAAACTCTAATATTGGACATTGGACAATATATTACTGGACTATATTTGACTTTTCCTAAAAGGTCTATTGATGAACTTTATCTTCTGCTTGTTTTTGTTTTATTTCTTCAATTCTTTAATAAAGATATTAGATTGTTTATTGGCCTCAGTGTATTGGTTTCCAGTGCTCTCTCAGCCAGGGGTGTCACAGGGAGGGACTACAGATCGTGGGACCCAGATCGTAGAATGTTCTCCATTTTAGAATGTTTTTGAGTCAGAAGTCAATTGGAAGTCAGTCGAGTCACTTTGAGTTAGAAGTCAGCTGAAGCATAGTACAGTTTTAAGTATTATTCAGTTAACATGAAACCACTAAGCAATGTACCTGTATGCTGAATACATGAAGTTTGTAAGTAAATCAACTCTGTTAACATTTAATGAAGACTACTTGTTTTTTGGTCTCTTGAGAGCATGATTTAAAGCAATATATTTTGTGGGAGAGTAGATATATTTTTGGGCAACTAAAATAACACTTCTGAAGATGTGCTATATGTTTTGTGCATTGGCATATCTTTGTTCCCAACAGTTCACAGAGATAACTAGGGATATCAGCTGAAAGGCCTAAATTGCCTTGCAATACCAATGGATATATTTATTTACTAGACATGGGCGAATTAATCAGAATCCTCGTTAATCCTTGTTAATTGTAAGAAATTTGTGCCCGCCATTAACGAGGTAATTACGAATATTCCGAATTTTCATAAAGTTTCGATTTTTTCTTCTTCAGAATTCGGAAATGACTTTAGAAACGAAGCACCAGCACCCCCTACTTTCGAAGCGAGTTTTGAACCATTTTTTTTTTCATGGATCGCAGATGCCTAATATTTACCACTGAGATGATTGACTCAAGTGAGGGTTTGACTCTTCTCAGGAAGATCATACTTTACAAAAGTTTACGATCGCTAACAAGGTCATGCTTTCCAAAAGATTATGATTATTTAAAATAGTGTGAATGCCAATTAATCTCCAAAAGGGTCACACTTCCAAAATTAGGAAGTACTTGCTAATGGTAAGAGCTGTTTGACACGCACTGCCTCAGAGAATGGGATCTCCTTCTTTGAAGATTTTTAAAGAGATGCTGGATGGCCATCTCTTGCGAATGCTTTGATGGTATATTTCAGATGGGTAAGAGTTAGATTGGATGTCCCTTGTGTTCTCTCCAAACTCTGTAATTCTAGCAGCAGGCCCTGAAATGAATATGCTCCTGCTCCGGTTTTCAATATGTCATGGGAAAAACTGAGACTTTTATATGAATGGGTTGTCAGAGTAATTGCAGCGCAGCAGTAGTTGGATGGAATTAGTGGAACGCAGAACGAAGAGACATCAGAGACGATGGTAAAACTATATACAAAGTTTTACTGACTTCAGTAATAATCAAGACAAACAGACTTGCAGACAATAGACACAGGAATCTCACTGTAGGCAGACAAAACTCGACTCAACTCAGAACAGAACTGAACAGAGCAGATCTGATGCAATCAGCAATGCACACACACTTGTGTCTGGACACTCCCCAGTTCCAGCCACACATCAAGGTCATCACAGCTTCTTAGTATTTAACTCTTTCCAGACTATAGTACACTCTGGATGATGCAATCAGTGTGCAATACAGGCAAGACACAAATTTCATTTAAACACTATCAATACACAAATCCCACATTAACATGGATTGCCTGGACTCTGCAAAACACATAAGACAGTGTTCCTTCAATGTCCACTGATGCACAATCTGAGTGGCTTACACATTTAAAGCCTGCCATCCAATAATCTCTCGTGCGGTCTATGGGATTCTCAGCAGCAATTTGCAGTGTTATGATGTGATAAATAGAATTCCTTCATTTTGATTTTTAATTTACATATTTATTGAGAGTTGTCTTGATCTTAATTAGTTCTGTTTTGTATGTTATTGGATGCATTTGTCTGCTTGCTTGTGTACTTGAAAGTCATCTTTGTATGAGCAGAAATACACATTCTTGCTGACATAACCAAAACTAGAGACGTGACAAACCCAAAGGGGCTATTATTTATTCTTGTGTCAAATTGTGTATGTGTTTGTTTTTGAAGCACAGCTTTCCTTTATGCTGAATTATGATATAAACATTTCATTTAGCATATGCATGAAGCACTGGAACAGGACTGCTCCTGTGGATTGTATAGAGCGGGTTCCCAAATTGGGCTGGTATCAGCTACTTATGTAAGCTTACGTAGGTATATATAACTAAGATCGTGTCTACACTGGCCTAGCTCTGGAGCTATAGCAATGGCAATAATATGCACTAAGCCAAACAGGTTGCAATGCCATGTTAGCAGAATACATCAGCCCCACTGGGCCATCATGTTGTCCTTTGTGTCACCACCGCTGCTTCTCACCAGCAATGGAGCTCCCTGCAATGTCATCGTGGATTGTATGCATCTGTTGTTTTCATAACCGGCCAACTGCGTAACCAGCAGTTTTGTCACGCTGGGGCCCTATTAGAACACCAGCTCCTGATATTGCTGGATGCTTCTTGTTTTCCTAAGCCTGGACCAAGCTTTACTATACATTTGCCAACCAGATATCCACATGCAAGGATCTTTCTGAGCCTTGTTGATATTTTGTCTTTTCCTGACCTGTCTCCAAAGTCTGGCCAGGTTCTGTGTTCAGTGTAATCGAACCAGCATAGCAAACTGATCACTTGCAGAGCGAGAACGATTCCTCCCAACCTGGTTCAAAGCTGCTTTATATTGTCAGTGTAGAAGCACCTCAAGATTTGAAGGGATGATCAAAGATTGGGTTGAAAGAGAAAACTAGAATTAACCTGGTAACAAAAAATGCCTTTCTATGGCTGCCATTACCAAGGTAATTTCGCCTTGTAGGCGAACCTAGTGCCCCCCCCCCCAAGGCCCCGCACATACCTCCGTTGGTGGTGGCAGCGGGGACTATCGGCTCCCTCCTCGCCGAACGCGGAAGGCCTCAACTGAAGCCTAGCTCTTCTTGCGAGGTCTCGTGGGTCCTCGCAAGAAGAGCTAGGCCTCAGTTGAGCCTTTCCGTATTCAGCGAGGAGGGAGCCAATGGTCCCTGCCGCTGCGGGGGCGCCTCGATAGCGCCCCCGGGGATAATGCGCCACAATTGGGCACTTACATTGGCCTCTATGTTGGGACGGCTCTGCTGCCATCATGATGCCACCCCCTTGAATGAATGAAAATGGAAACATGATTTCAGCTGAACATTCCTGGGATGTGTTGTAGATCAGCCTGAGACTGATGGGTTCACTGATGTTTTAGAGAGGATTGTGGGATTGCCTGTGTCACGAAGTGATGAAGATTTTGTTACAATAGGTAAGAAATCAGTCAATGTGTGTGCTTCGACTGCAAAATAAGATGCATGAAGGTGATTGGTTGAACCATGTCTGGGGAGCTGTTAAGCCTGGGAGTTTTTTTTTTTTGATACTGTTGTGTTTTTGTTCAGTCTTGAGCTAACCAGGTGCAGAGAGTTGGAAAAATGAAGCAGAGAGAGAGATACACGCAGAGTTTGAAGTGTGCTCTTGCTTCATGAGCTGCTGAAAGAATTTATCCACATGGGTAAAGGAAAGACTATTTTAAATCTTTCAGAAAAGGATACTATGTGAGTTTGTGCAATTGAGCACATTATACATATGTTGTTCTGGGTTTAAGAAGAATAAACCATTTGTTGTTTGTTGTTCACCAGAATGGCACATATCTTCTTAATCTGTAAAGGCAGTGTGTGGACTATACAGCTGGATTTTGTCATTACGTCACAGATTTCAGACAAGGGAATGATGCTTCTGTTTGTGAGAAACTTGACTGGGAAAGTGCAGGCCTTCAAGGTCAGGCAGAACAACAAGAGACATTAGATAAGGAGGAGTTGAGTGGGGAACCAAGTGATACAGAATTAAGTGATACAGAAGGCTCCCAGGAAAAACACCTGGAGATATGGAAATCAGCACAGGACTTTGTTTACAGACCAAAGCAGACAATAGGCATCGCAGGACAGAGCGTTTGCATAGGAAAGTTGGGGAGAGATTTCAGGGGAGACGAAATGCTTTCATGGGCGGCTTTTAATTTGCCAGTTGTTTACTTTCAAGTTAGTTCAGGCAACGTAGCATATGGAGTAAGAAGCTAGGCCTGAAGTCCTGGTTCATGATTCAAGTCAAGCTTTTGGTTTTGGGATTCAAGTATTTTGGAAATTTCTGTGTTCCTGTTTTATATTCATGATCAAGTTTTACAAAGGATACTTTTTGCTTGTGGACTAAAGCTGTTCCTTGTGATTTTTGGCTATTCTTGGACTATACAGCCAGGACTATATATCTGCTTGAGACATTTGGATTCCTATTGGATTTTTGTTTATTTTTGGATATTTCTGGGCCTGAATATATAGCACAAGATTTCCCTAGCCTAAAATGATACATTTTAATGTATTTGTTTTATGGTTCCCGTCCCCTTGATCTGGTCATGTAAGTGTGATTTATTGTTATAATTGTATTATTTTATTATATTTAATAATGTGTATTATCTATATATATAAATGAGTGATGGCATCTCGGCGACCAATAAAGCAACAAAACTACAGGCACCCCAACCTCGAAATTTGACAACACAACCCATCATCCACGCCTCTAGGTTGATACAACAAAAAGAAAATAAAAATAAAATCCTAATTAGAGGGAGAGCAATAATTGTTTTTATCCAATTGCTGCCAGTTAGAGGACTAATCTCTGCCCACTTGGTCTCCTAGCAACCAACTCAGCCCAGGGGACAGGCAGACTTAGGCCTCAGCCTGTTCCACAGATTATCTAATTTGTACTGAATTATATGGCAGTGTAGACTCAAGGCCCTTCCACACAGCTATATAACCCATTTATAATCTTATATTATCTGCTTTGCACTGGATTATCTGGACTCCACATTGCCATATAATCCACTTTATAATCCACTGTGCATTTTATACAGCTGTATAGAAGGGGCCTCATATAATCCAGTTCTAAGCGGATAATATAAGATTATAAATATAATATGTAATAATTACTGTGATATAGAATCATAGAATCATAGAATAGTAGAGTTGGAAGAGACCTCATGGGCCATCCAGTCCAACCCCCCGCTAAGAAGCAGGAAATTGCATTCAAAGCGATTAATAATAATACAGAACAATATAATCTCTAAAATCAGGACAGTAAATAAAGAGCAACGCTCTGAAAGCCTAAGCCACAGCAACGCGTGGCTGGGCAAAGCTAGTGTTGTTATGTAATGTTTGTGTTTGCTTTTATGACTGTAAACCGCCCTGAGTCCCATCTGGGAGATAGGGCGGTATATAAATAAAGATTATTATTATTATTATTATTATTATTATTATTATTATTATTATTATTATTATCATATATCTTTTCTTTCACTATTCCTGCATTTTTCCTATCCTTTTGATATATTTTACAATAAATTGCCTATATACTGGACTCTTGTGTGGTGCTATGACCTTAGGGGTTTCCAGGCCTGGGGTGCAACAGGATGAGCATATCCTTCCAATAATTGATGAAATAATACTTTGCCCTCGAGGTCAAAATGTTTCTCTACTGTTGATCTTTCAGACCTTTGAGATTTCAACTCCCAGACAACCTGACCATTGGCCACATTGAGTGGGACTTCTGGAGTTCAAAAGAGCTGGAGAATCAAAAGTTGAGAACCACTATTCTAGATGCCTCTGTGCATTTGTGGTAAATTAAATGGAAACCTTTCTGTCTACAAAAAAGTAAGGGCACAAAAAAGGAAAAAGATAGAAAGAAATTGGTAAAATCAGTAGAGAAACACACATCTCAATGTTTCATGGCTCCCTTGCATCTGTTCACGTCAGTTTGTTTTATTAACGCTTGCTTGGCCTAAAGCTATCAGAGAGATGTTAAAAGATGCATTGTTAGCACAGCACTGACACTGGCATCTTTTCCCCTATGTATGAAAGAAAATTAATGATTCACATAAGATTGATCTCCGTGTGCTTTCTTTTGTCTTTCTCTAGCAATCCTTTTCCCCACATTAAATAAAATCAACAAATCCACTTGCTCAGTGGTAAGAGAATGAAACACACAGATTTATCGCTGTGTAATATTAAGGTGCCTATCAAATGGTTCAAGACATTGGGATCCAGGAAAGCTGATGGCTTTCAGAGACTTCTCCATTGTGTCTGTGAATTCAAGGCTGCTTAGTGCCCAAATCCATCGGCATCTTAGATCTACATAATTAATGCATTGTTATTCAAATGTATGGCCCCCCTGCCAGAATAAAAAGTGGCTCCAGGTGGTAAAATGCACCTGTAAAATGCTGTATAAAATGCACACTGAAGTGGATTATATGGTAGTGTGGAGTCAAGATAATCCAGTGCAAGGCAGATAATATAAGATTATAAATGGGTTCTATAGCTGTGTGGAAGGGCCTTGAGTCTACACTGCCATATAATCCAGTGCAAATTAGATAATCTGTGGAAGAGGCCTGAGGCCTAAGTCTGATTAGCCCTCTAAACTGGCAGCAATTGGATAAAAACAATTATTGCTCTCCCTCTAATTAGGACTTTATTTTTCTTTTCTTTTTGCTGTATCAACCTAGTGGCGTGGGTGATGGGTTGTGTTGTCAAATTTCGAGGTTGGAGGGCCTGTAGTTTTGTTGTTTTGTGGGTCGCCGTGATGCCATCACTCTTTTATATATATAGATTGAATGTGAATGTAATTTGTAAGTCGCTCTGAGTCCCCTTTGGGGTGAGAAGGGGCGGCATATAAATGTAGTAGGCCGGGCTGTGGCGTAGGCTGGATAGTAGAGTCTCACTTATCCAACACTCACTTATCCAACGTTCTGGATTATCCAACACATTTTTGTAGTCAATATTTTCAATACATCGTGATATTTTGGTGCTAAATTCGTAAATACAGTAATTACTACATAGCATTACTGCGTATTGAACTACTTTTTCTGTCAAATTTGTTGTATAACATGATGTTTGGGTGCATAATTTGTAAAATCATAACCCAATTTGATGTTTAATAGGCTTTTCCTTAATCTCTCCTTATTATCCAACATATTCGCTTATCCAACGTTCTGCCGGCCTGTTTATGTTGGATAAGTGAGACTCTACTGTAGTAGTAATAATAATAATAATAATAATAATAATAATAATAATAAATACAGGAATATAATACAAGTAATACTTGAGTAAAATCATAAATGCAATAATAATATTAAGATCAGAGTGAAATAATAAATGTATTAATAATAATAATAAAAATAGAGTAAAATAAATTTAATAGTAGCAACAATAATAGAGAAAAATAATAAATGTACCATATATTCTCGAGTGTAAGCTGACCCAAATATAAGCCAACCAGGACCCTCACCCGAGTATAAGCCAAGGGGGGCTTTTTCAGTCTTAAAAAAAGGGCTGAAAAACTAGGCTTATACTCGAGTATATACAGTTATTTGTAAAATCATAACCTAATTTGATGTTTAATAGGCTTTTCCTTAATGCCTCCTTATTATCCAACATATTCGCTTATCCAACATTCTGCCAGCCCGTTTATGTTGGATAAGTGAGACTCTACTGTATACACAGATGTGGTCAGCAGCTTTATGTCACTGCTTTGTACAAAACTGGATTCATCATCATTCATTCAAGACAGTTTGAACGCGATATTGACGGAAGTGGTTTTGCTGTGCAAATGATTACTAAGGAAAGGCTGGAACCAGTTTGAGGCCTGCATAGTAGTTACACAAATAGCAGAACACTGATGCACCTATTTACACATTTCCCACAAAAAAGTTTTGTATATTTTCAATAATGCACATTTTTAAAAAATATTGACATTTTTGTGAACAATCCTTTTTAATGAGCAAATTCTCAAGGCAACGTGGGCACTTTCTTGCAAGAAATCGGGAAGAGGTATACTCGCAACAAACACCGAAACAAAGAAATACTACCCGGGATACCTTGTAGTAACCTCTGCAACCTCTTAGAACTCTTATCTGACACTACTACAACTTCTTGGGCAACAAATGGTCCTCCAAGAAACTTATGATTGGCTTTTTGAATTATTAGACAGATCCTGTCAATATATTGGACCTTGGAATTGCCTTTACTAAAAGGAGATTGATGTCTCCCACTTTACTTTTATGTAAATACAAACATTTACTTGCAATAGAGATAAGATTTGTATTTGAATGCTGTATATAAAAGAGATCGATTACATAACAGCATATTTGATGTTCCAATAATTAACAATAACATACTATTGCCTATTATTCATATTTAAAGAAATGTCATTTGCATAATGACTGATGTAAATCTCGCTGAATTCAAAGGATTGACTCTGGGCTTTACTAAACCTGGATCCAGCTCATTATCTATGCTTCCCAATAGTCCCATAATTATGTGATTGGATCTAAAGATATTTCTCTTAAAAAGAAAAAGAAAACCCTGCATTCTGGATTTGCCCTTCTCTCATTAAAATTAAAGTTATTCATTTTCTCTACACTGAGAAATGTCAATTGGATATTTTTAAAAAGGCACTTATAATCTTGGAACCTTCTAGATAAAACATCCAAGATACCTTTTAAAACACAACTGAGAAATGCAGAGGGGGGTTAATTTGATTTAATCACTTTCGTGGCATGAGAGGTGTAGATATTAGTCTTGTGCATTTGTATAGAATCACTATCTGTTTCTGTTTGTTTCATTTGTAAGCCCGCCGTTTTCGTTTTCAAGTGCCTCCCAAAATTGGGTGCCTTTCCGAATGGGCGTTTTTGTTCTGTATATGGGGGAAAAAAAAAACATTTCAACCCACTGGACACTTTTCCAGGCTCTCCTTCCCCTCCGTTTTAGGTCTAGAGGGGTGAAAATCGCCACACATAGAGGACACATCTATCTTCTTAGCCCACCAAGTTTTATAACATTTGGGTCAATCCCGATTTTTAGGGATTTTTTCTTTCTAAAAATAAAATCTCCTTAAATACATTCCTTCTCCACCCCCCCTCCGCTGGCCCCACCCTCTAACTTCTCCAGGAGCAGAAGCGGGATCGAGGCAGATAGGACACCATTATTTCTTGCCAAATGTCAAAGATGCTCCACACACCCCACACACAGGCAAGTGCCCAGCCTCACTATTTCACTCTTTGTGACGCCCCTGCTGCGAGAGCACTGGAACCCAATACACCGAGGCCAATAAACAATCTAATATCTTTATTAAGGAATTAAGAAATTAAAATGAAAACAAGCAGAAGGTATAGTTCATCAATAGACCTTCCAGGAAAGGTCAAATATAGTCCAGTAATATATTGTCCAATATATAATATTAGAGTTTAAAGTTTGTAATCCAAAAACCGAAACGAACTCAACTTCCAAGCAGTTTGAGTGGGGAAATGTCCAAGTCTTTTTCTAAAGTTCAAAAGCAAGTCCAAGGCAAGGAATTGAAGACAAGGCTGGATACACGGCACGACAAGGCAAGGCTGGAATCATGGCAAGACAAGACAAGAAACACAGCTAGGCAAGGCATGGCAAGGCTGGAAGGTAGTGGACTTAAAACTCAGTCCACACTTGGCTGGAAGTGAAGTTAATCCTCCAAACTGACACGTTGACTCCGCGCTGGCTAGCCAGCGCACAGAACTTTTAAGAACTTCGAATCTTCCCTTGAAACGGGTGTCTCAACTGCTCTTTTCCCTTGGGAAAAGAGCTAAAACAACATCTTGACCAGATGCAATCCTCCCTTAGAATTCTCAGGGGAAAATAGGTTAATTAGCAGATTCCCTTGCTGCTAATCGCGCGCTTCGTCTCCTGCCAGCTTTCTCCTGTCTGTTAGTTTCCACAAACATCTTTCTATCAAAGGGAGGAGAACTGGGAAGAGAAGACTCCGTTTCAAGGCCCTTTTTAATGAGCACTGAACTAGAATTGTCAATAGGAAACATCTGGAACGGGGCAGAGTCTTGCTGAATTGGCACTAAACCTGTTTCCTCATCACTGTTGTCCACAATGGAGTCAGGTTCACGGCCCAAGGGTCCATGGGACATCACACTCTTCTTTAACTGGTAGCAATGGTAGGGGGAATTCCCTTCCTCTTCCCATCATTTTTGGCAATGGCATGGGTTGTTCCCAAATGGAACAAAAGGAATGAAAGAACAGATGAAACGGGAGAAACGGGTACCACACACACCTCTTATTTCCTAGACGCTTACTCCAAGACTTCTTAAGAGTGGCCAGTTGACACCACTGGATTCTTTCACCATGAGTGTCATTATCGGAAGGAAATGTTCAAGGCTAGTTTCAGGTCTAATTTCATGTCAGAAGCAATTGAATAAATACAGGCATAATTTCTTCTGAACTATTTGGAACCCTGGAGATGACTGGAGAGGGAACTAGAACATTGGGATGTGCAAGGCAGTTCCTCTGTTGACATTTTTGTTCAGATGAAATGATTTATTAAACACATACTTTAAGATAATACCTCTCAGAGGAAGAAGGGAAATTTGAAGGCCTTGTGGTTTCGAGGAACCTTTGAAGGTTTAATTATGCTAAGAGTGGTTGCTCTAGGAGAAACACCAAGGTTAATGTGCCTTTCCTTTAATCTTTTCAAATACCATCATATCAGTCAGTGTGCAGGACTTAAGTAAAATGAACTGGAGAAGTTCCATTCAGCCTTAGTTTGCCAACTGATAAACTTCAAAGATGTGTCTATGCTTCGCAAAACACATGAGCCCACATATCATAGAATCATAGAATCATAGAATCATAGAATAGTAGAGTTGGAAGAGAGCTCATGGGCCATCCAGTCCAACCCCCCGCTAAGAAGCAGGAAATCGCATTCAAAGCACATATCAGGTAAATGTGGACAGCTATGTGGAATCTTCTTGACTGACTTTATAATAAACTAGTTTGGGTACCTGGCATTGCCTGGGTTATTTGAAAAGTCCATTTTTAATTGTACAAAATACATAAGATTGTGGGTGAACTACAACTGACCTCATGCCAGGTTAACACCATAACCTCCATCAGTAGTTAAAGTTTATTTTGTTGGGCAAGTTTTGTTGGGCATCATGGGTGGAGTTCAGTGTGCTCTCTGGCTGTAGGGCTGGCATATTTAAAACTTGAAACCTGTTCAATTTTGTGTCCATCTATTCTCCAGTTGTGCTTCTTTGGTCGTTTAGCAAACATCATAATTTTGGTTTTCTGAAAGTTGAGATGCAGTTGTTCTTCATCATAGTACAGTAGAGTCTCGCTTATCCAACACTCGCTTATCCAACGTTCTGGATTATCCAACGCATTTTTGTAGTCAATGTTTTCAATACATCGTGATATTTTGGTGCTAAATTCGTAAATACAGTAATCACTACATAGCATTACTGCGTATTGTACTACTTTTTCTGCCAAATTTGTTGTCTAACATGATGTTTTGTTGCTTAATTTGTAAAATCATAACCTAATTTGATGTTTAATAGGCTTTTCCTTAACCCCTCCTTATTATCCAACATATTCGCTTATCCAGCGTTCTGCCAGCCCGTTTATGTTGGATAAGTGAGACTCTACTGTAATTCTCTAATGCTCTTAGGGCTCTTTTCAGTCCAACTTGAGTTCTAGAAAGAAGAACTGCATCATCTGCATAAAGTAATGTCGATAGATCCTTCCTGCTAGTTTTGGAGGGCAGAAATCCAAGTGTTAGAGATGTTCCACCATTGAGTTAATATAAAAGTTGAATAATAGTGGAGCCAAAATGCACCCTTGCTTGACGCTTTTCTCAGTTTCAACCACTTTGGTAAGATGGCCCTGGGGACTGCATCTTATTTTCAGAGTAGTTCTTTCATGGAGATTGCGGATTAGCTGCAGGAGTTGTCTGCCTATTGAGGTGGACCCAAGTTTTTCCCATACTATGGTACGGGAGATAGAATCGAAAGCTGCTTTGAAGTCTATACACGCAGCATAGAGAGAAGATGACCTGTGGGAAGAATATTTTTCTATGAGATGTTCCAATGCAATGCATTGGTTGATGGTGGATCATCCTTCTCTGAAGCTGGCTTGTTCCTCCGCAAGTATGTTCTCTTGCTTCATCCAGTCCAGCAGTTTTCATTGAAGATGGCTTGAGTATATTTTGCCGATGGCATTAAGGAAGCTGATGGGTCTACAGTTTTCAGGACCATCCTGTTTCCCTTTCTTTTTATATATGGGGACAATAATTGGCAGCCCCTCAATCCTTTGGTATTCGACCATATTTGTCTAGGCAGATAAACAGTGATGCTAAGATGGGGGACCAGAAGTCCAAGTTGTTCTTAATGACCTCAAGAGAGATCAGATCTTCTCCTGGTGCCTTTCCTGGTTTTGAGCTACAAGACTCTTAATTTCTGAAGCCATCACTGGAGGCCACATGGAGAGATTTTCCATTGACGAAACTGGGCAGGCATTTCCACCCACAATGTCTGATGAGGTCTCCCTGTAAAGTTCCTGGATGTGTGTTTCCCAGATTGCTGGGACCTCTAGTATTTTTGTTGGTCATGGGGGCTCTGTATGCCAAGTTAGTTCCACATCCATCGTTGGTGGAGTTCAGAGTGCTCTTAGATTGCAGGTGAACTATAAATCCCAGTACCTACAACTCCTATAAGACATGGTGAATTCTCCCCAAAGCTCTCTAGTATGTTCAGCTGCTGAGAAATTCCTCTGTTCGCTGTGTGCCTTAGAAAAGAATAGGAAAGGGTTAAGGGAGAGGCTGTAGGCGGGGTCATGCAAATTCCACACCAATGGAGAGAGTCTGAAACATTTTTTTTAACTCATAGTACTCCTACACTGTGGAATTTGAAGTCGCTTGGCTTCCATATGAAATCATGGAATTTGTAGTTGGACAGAGAAGACAAAAGTGTTGAAGTGGGAATGATTGTATATAGAGTTGTTTAAATGTAATTGAGTTATAGTGTTGCATTGTGAGCTGGAGATTGCATCATGCACTGTCTGCTGTCCACTATGCGAGTGTGAAAAGAGTTAATTGTGTATTGCATCAGACAGCAGAGGTGGTTATAAATAGCTCCCTGTGTTATCTGTTCTCCCCTCTGCCCTCTGCTCTCTGCCTCTCTGCACTCTGTCTGTATATATCGTCTTGAGAGTTTTCCGTTTGTTAGTAAATCTTTTGTAGAAAGCCAAACAGGCTTCAGCCTCTTTATTGGTGCCAGTGATTCTTCGTTGATCTTCCGCTGCATGTGTGTTTATCCAAATCGTGCGCTCTATTTTTGTTGGTCATAGGGGCTCTGTATGCCAGATTAGTTCCATGTCCATCGTTGATGGAGTTCAGAGTGATCTTAGATTGCAAATGGACTATAAATCCCTGTACCTACAACTCCTATAAGTCATGGTGAATTCTCCCCAAACCTCTCTAGTATGTTCAGCTGCTGAGCAATTCCTCTGTTTGCTGTGTGCCTTAGAAAAGAATAGGAAAGGGTTAAGGGAGAGGCTGTAGGCGGGGTCATACAAATTCCACACCAATGGAGAGAGTCTGAAACATTTTTTTAACTCATAGTACTCCTACACTGTGGAATTTCATGTCACTTGGTTTCCATATGAAATCATGGAATTTGTAGTTGGACAGAGAAGACAAAAGTGTTGAAGTGGGAATGATTGTATATAGAGTTGTTTAAATGTAATTGAGTTATAGTGTTGCAATGTGAGATGGAGATTACATCATGCACTGTCTGCTGTCCACTATGCGAGTGTGAAAAGAGTTAACTGTGTATTGCATCAGACAGCAGAGGTGGTTATAAATAGCTCCCTGTGTTGTCTGTTCTGCCCTCTGCCTCTCTGCACTCTGTCTGTATATATCGTCTTGAGAGTTTTCCGTTTGTTAGTAAATCTTTTGTAGAAAGCCAAACAGGCTTCAGCCTCTTTATTGGTGCCAGTGATTCTTCGTTGATCTTCCGCTGCATGAGTGTTTATCCAAATCGCGCGCTCTATTTTTGTTGGTCATGGGGGCTCTGTATGCCAGGTTAGTTAAGTAAGTTAGGTAAGTCATGGTGAATTCTCCCCAAACCTCTCTAGTATGTTCAGCTGCTGAGCAATTCCTCTGTTTACTGTGTGCTTTAGAAAAGAATAGGAAAGGGTTAAGGGAGAAGCTGTAGGCGGGGTCATGCAAATTCCACACCAATGGAGAGAGTCTGAAACAATTTTTTAACTCATAGTACTCCTACACTGTGGAATTTGATGTCGCTTGGCTTCCATATGAAATCATGGAATTTGTAGTTGGACAGAGAAGACAAAAGACCTTGTTGTCAGGATGTGAACACCCAGCATTCACACCAGCTGAACTGTTTCCATCCTGCCAGAGCAATGGGGTGAAGATAGCCTAAATGATAAGAGCCATCTGGCTAGGCGGATTGATTTATGGCCTGCTCTGGTTTTCAAGCCTGGGAAAATACTATCGACAGATAGGTGTGAATGTGGAAGGGGGGCTGGAGGGAAGTAGGAGTTTGATATGCTGGGGTCTTGGCAGGAACGGGTTGGTACTAGCTTTGTGTTCATCTTGGCAAGAAGGATTTCAATAAAGCATTTCCACGGAACTACCTGTGTGAGCTTGAATTATGTCCTATAGCTTCCAAGGACTGACACTTGTAATACTTCAGTTTTCATAACATTGAGCCATGACAGCTAAAGTGGTGTGAAACTGCATTAATTCTACAGTGTAGACGCACCCTCAGTTTTCTCTTCTGAGTTGTTGCAATGCAATGCATAAAATCTACAGTGTAGACATATCTTCAGTTTTCTCTTCTGAGTTGTAATCTGTTCCTTAAAAGTAGAAGATATCTTCCTTAGGATGGAACTACACTGACTCCTTATTATAGTAAAGAAGATGTTTTCAGTTCCTTGACCAATTTAGTGGCTTTCTTCTCCATTTAATTGGTCGTTTTATGTTTATTGTACCTTTTCTCCTATGGTTCAGTGACGTATTCCTGTCCCAGTGGCCTTTTTGATGGCATTGAGTCGCAATCAAATCTAAGAAGACTTTATTCCCGTGCACCACTAGCCAGCTGGGAAACGCAAGCTTCTTATCTACAAAACAAACATTCACACACCCAGTATCAAGTTACACATCAGAGTGGCCTTTCTGCAAACAAATATTTCGTTCCCTGAGAAGTAATGTATGTCATTCCTCCTTGTGCCATCGGCAAAGCATCCATCAGGCCCCAAGAGCTTGGAACCTGCTGATAAATGGTTATTTTCTTGCTCCAGCTAACGTCTCTTAAATGTTTAACAGCACAATTAAACACGTGCCCGTTGGTTGCTTGGTTGCTTTTTATTTCGGAGGAGACACTGTGCCATTCATTCCTTGGTGCTGTGTGTGTGCGTAAGAGAGAAAAACAGTTATACTTGAAAGGAAGACCTAAGAATCTAGCCGGTATTGATTTATAGCATTTTCTCTATCAACAGTATCCATCCTTGTATTGCTAGCTGTATTACAAGCTGTAGCCTTATCCATTTTCTCTCACATTTATCTGTTTAACTGCCCCCCTTTTTCCAGCGCACCTAGCCACAAAATCTGCCTGTCTACCAAATCATTTTAGGTTTCCTCACAATATCCATCTTTTTTAATGCTGCCTATATATATCCATGCTATCTTGCTTGTACATCTATCCAGAAGTGTTTACTGTATCTTTCAGTGTGATCGCTTTATCTCACCCTGCCATCGCTCAGTCATATCTCGGTCTGTGCAACCGCGGATTCGGGGACACAGATATCTTCCTTTTGATCTTTCGGCTGCCATGGCTGTCTCATAAAGTACCAATTAGTTTATCGACTTTTGCAGGAAAGGTTATGTAAGAGAAACTCCAAGAGGGCACAAATAATGCCGGGGTTCAGGCCTGTTTGCCAGACTTGAATGTTTCCCGTCCCTTCTGCATACAAAATGAGGAGCTAATAGGAAGGCGAGTGAGGGCAAAGGCAGTAATTGCTGCTAACCAAAGATACCCAAAGGTGACAAGAGGGCAAAGGAGAGAGATGTAGGCTCAGAAGCCCTATTAACTTTCTGGAAGTTAACTGCAGCTGACAGAAGCTCTGTTCAGGTCTTATTTTATTTTATTTTACACATGAAAGAGGGAGCAAGGGGCCCTCATTCCCGAATTACCTCCCACAACACCTCTCTTCTCTATGTTGATAGGAAGAATCGGAAAAGGAACTGCAGCGATGTTGGGGCTGCAATGCCACATGGCCGGAGACATTGATGAAAGCAGGGTTTGCAATCCTGTGGGAATTTGGAAATGCATTTAGGCAATCATGGTTAACAAGCAGTTTCCAGACCTTTTGCAGGAAGGCAGAAAAGTTGAAATAATAATAATAATAATAATAATAATAATAATAATAATAATAATATATTCTAGGCTATAACAAGCAGTCAAAGAAGAAGAACATGCCCTGGCAGAATATGTAAAGCAAAGAACCTGCTTTGATTGAAGTGAAAAATCAGAAACTCCTCAAAGCACAGCAGACAAAAAACCAGTACAAGAAAGCCACACTGCAAACTAGAGCTGACAGCTGGCATAACAAAACATTGCATGGAAAGTTCCTTGACAAAATTGAAGGAAAAGCTGATAAGGAGAAGACCTGGCTCTGGCTCACGAATGGGACCCTGAAGAAGGAGACAGAAAGCCTGATCCTTGCAGCCCAGGAGCAAGACATCAGGACAAAGGCAATTCAGGCCAAGATCGAAAAATCAGCTGATGACCCAAAATGCAGACTGTGCAAGGAAACCGGCGAAACCATTGATCATATCCTCAGCTGCTGTAAGAAAATTGCACAGACAGACTACAAACAGAGGCACAACTACGTGGCCCAAATGATTCATTGGAACTTATGCCTCAAGTACCACCTCCCAGCAGCAAAGAACTGGCGGGATCACAAACCTGCAAAAGTATTGGAAAATGAGCACGCAAAGATACTGTGGGACTTCCAAATCCAGACTGACAAAGTTCTGGAACACAACACACCAGACATCACAGTTGTGGAAAAGAAAAAGGTTTGGATCATTGATGTTGCCATCCCAGGTGACAGTCGCATTGATGAAAAACAACAGGAAAAACTCAGCCGCTATCAGGACCTCAAGATCGAACTTCAAAGACTCTGGCAGAAACCAGTGCAGGTGGTCCCGGTGGTGATGGGCACACTGGGTGCCGTGCCGAAAGATCTCAGCCGGCATTTGGAAACAATAGGCATTGACAAAATCATTATCTGTCAACTTCAAAAGGCCACCCTACTGGAATCTGCATGCATCATCCGAAAATACATCACACAGTCCTAGACACTTGGGAAGTGTTCGACTTGTGATTTTGTGATATGAAATCCAGCATATCTATCTTGTTTGCTGTGTCATAAAATAATAATAATAATAATAATAATAATAATAATAATAATAATAATAATAATAATAATGACCAACACTGTCTGAATTTTTAGCACTGATATCAGCATGGAGTTTGGTTTGGACAAATGTTCGACAGTGGCATTGAAGAAGGGAAAAATCATTGAAAGTGAGGGCATAAATATGCCTAATGGCCAAACAATAAAGTGTCACCAGCCAGAGGCCTATAAATATCTGGGCATACTACAGCTGGACAACATCAAGCATGACCATGTGAAAACTGTGGTCAGCAAAGAATACACACAAAGGGTCAGAAAAATTCTCAAAAGCAAGCTCAATGGAGGCAACACCATCAAGGCCATAAACACCTGGGCCATACCTGTCATACGATATACTGCTGGCATTATAAACTGGACACAGGTGGAACTGGACAATTTGGACAGAAAAACAAGAAAACTCATGATCATTCATCATTCACTGCACCCTCGGGGCAGAGGACTCTTACAAGTAAAACAAGCCGTCAAGAAGAAGAACATGCCCTGGCAGAATATGTAAAGCAAAGTGAAGAACCTGCTTTGATTGAAGTCAAAAATCAGAAATCCTCAAAGCACAGCAGACAAAAACCAGTACAAGAAAACTGCACTACAAACTAGAGCTGACAGCTGGCACAACAAAACATTGCATGGAAACAGAGCCGGCCCTAGGTATTTTTCAAGTGTAGGCGAACAGAATTTTGGCGCCCACCCCCCCAAACCAATCACTGAAAAATAAAACCGTTGGATAAGCGAAAATGTTGGATAATAAGGAAAGATAAAGGAAAAGCCTATTAAACATCAAATTACATTATGATTTTACAAATTAAGCACCAAAATATCATGTTTTACAACAAATCAATAGAAAAAGCAGTTCAATACATGGTAATGTTATGTAGGAATTACTATATTTGCGAATTTAGCACTAAACATTGAACAGGGATATAGGGCAGTGTGGACTTAGATAACCCAGATAGCCCTCAGTATTAAAAAAAAAAACCCTCTAAAATCAGGACAATAAATAAAGAACAACACTCTGAAAACAGAAGAAATCCAGACGGTAAACAATCAGGGACAGCTAACACCTCCCAAAAAAAGATTCTCCCAGGCAAGAAGAAGCCAGGCCTTGAAACCACAGGGCCATTAAATGCTAATCAAGGTGATTAATTACAACATTCACACCTGCTTCAAAGAAAAGTTCTTTCTCCCACCCTGGACCTTCTACAGATATAGAAACCCCACATACCTAGCTTCCAAGTTCCCACAGACCTCACAATCTCTGAAGGCCCCAAAGGTGGGCTCCCGTGGTGCGAATGTGGGTCTGCGCTGGCCGGAAGGCCCGA
The DNA here is from genome assembly GCF_035594765.1 of Anolis carolinensis. Lineage (NCBI taxonomy): Eukaryota > Metazoa > Chordata > Lepidosauria > Squamata > Anolidae > Anolis > Anolis carolinensis. The sequence goes on along the minus strand of NW_026943822.1, from coordinate 4,158,985 downwards.
AAGAGAAGGAGGTGGAGAGTGGTGCCCTCCTCCCAGGACGATGGTGCCCCCGGGACGATGGCGCCACAGGCAAATGCCTAGTTCGCCTTATGGTTGGACCGCCTCTGCATGGAAAGTTCCTTGACAAAATTGAAGGAAAAGCTGATAAGGAGAAGACCTGGTTCTGGCTCACAAATGGGACCCTGAAGAAGGAGACAGAAGGCCTGATCCTTGCAGCCCAGGAGCAAGACATCAGGACAAAGGCAATTCAGGCCAAGAACGAAAAATCAGCTGATGATCCAAAATGCAAACTCTGCAAGGAAATCGATGAAACCATTGATCATATCCTCAGCTGTTGTAAGAAAATTGCATAGACAGACTACAAACAGAGGCACAACTACGTGGCCCAAATGATTCATTGGAACTTATGCCTCAAGTACCACCTGCCAGCAGCAAAGAACTGGTGGGATCACAAACCTGCAAAGGTTGTGGAAAATGAACCCGCAAAGATACTGTGGGACTTCCAAATCCAGACTGACAAAGTTCTGGAACACAACACACCAGACATCACAGTTGTGGAAAAGAAAAAGGTTTGGATCATAGATGTCGCCATCCCAGGTGACAGTCGCATTGACGAAAAACAGGAAAAACTCAGCTGCTATCAGGACCTCAAGATTGAACTGCAAAGACTCTGGCAGAAACCAGTGCAGGTGGTCCCGGTGGTGATGGGCACAGTGGGTGCCGTGCCAAAAGATCTCAGCCGGCATTTGGAAACAATAGGCATTGGCAAAATTATGATCTGTCAACTGCAAAAAGGCCACCCTACTGGGATATGCTCGCATCATCCGAAAATACATCACACAGTCCTAGACACTTGGGAAGTGTTCGACTTGTGGTTTTGTGATACAAAATCCAGCATATCTATCTTGTTTGCTGTGTTATATAATAAAATAATAATACAGTAGAGTCTCACTTATCCAACACTCGCTTATCCAACGTTCTGGATTATCCAACACATTTTTGTAGTCAATGTTTTCAATACATAGTGATATTTTGGTGCTAAATTCGTAAATACAGTAATTACTACATAGCATTACTGTGTATTGAACTACTTTTTCTGTCAAATTTGTTGTATAACATGATGTTTTGGTGTTTAATTTGTAAAATCATAACCTAATTTGATGTTTAATAGGCTTTTTCTTAATCTCTCCTTATTATCCAACATATTCGCTTATCCAACGTTCTGCCAGCCCGTTTACGTTGGATAAGTGAGACTCTACTGTAATAAGTCAACAACAGATCCCAAATGTAGACATTGCAAGGAAGGAACTGGGGACTTGGATGGCTGACAAGGAGCTCTGGCGTGAACTGGTCCATGAGGTCACGAAGAGTCGGAAGTTTGCAGTGTCATACAATAAAATAATAATAATAATAATAATAATAATAATAATAATAATAATAATAATAATTGGGTGCCGTGCCAAAAGATCTCAGCCGGCATTTGGAAACAATAGACATTGACAAAATCACGCTCTGCCAACTGCAAAAGGCCACCCTACTGGGATCTGCACGCATCATCCAAAAATACATCACACAGTCCTAGACACTTGGGAAGTGTTCGACTTGTGATTTTGTGATACAAAATTCCGCATATCTATCTTGTTTGCTGTGTCATATAATAAAATAATAATAATAAGTCAACAACAGATCCCAAATGTAGACTCTGCAAGGAAGGAACTGGGGACTTCGACGGCTGACAAGGAGCTCTGGCGTGAACTGGTCCATGAGGTCACGAAGAGTCGGAAGTGACTGAACGAATAAACAACAACACAGCAACCTCAGTTTAGTCATGTTCACTTCTAATGAGAGTTCAGACTTTACCTCCTCCAAGGCCCCTCCATTTACCTTTATGCATTAGTGATTGGAAGCTCAATGGGCTGAATCCTCTCCCAGGTTTAGCTCTTTAATCACAGTGTGCTGACCCAAGCCCATCCTCAAATCTTATACCTTGAATAAATTCAGATTAAATCCTAGAATGGATTAATTGCCGCACAGACTTGGGGCACACCAACATTAGCCACTTAGGGATTTACTGTATATACTCAAGTATAAGCCAACCCGAATATAAGCCCGAATTTTACCACAAAAAAACTGGGAAAACATTGACTCAAGTATAAGTCGAGGGTGGTAAATTTCAGAAATAAATATAGACACCAATAAAATTACATTAATTGAGGTATCAGTGGATTAAATGTTTTTGAATATTTACATCAAGCTTAGATTTAAGATAAGACTGTCCAACTCTGATCAAATCATTATTCTCATCTTCTTCAATGTAAATGTGCTTATGTATCCTTTTAATAATAATAGAGTAAAATAAGACATGTAATAATAATAATAAATACAGGAAAATAATACATGTAATAATAAATAGAGTAAAATAATAAATGCAATAATAATAATAAGATCAGAGTGAAATAATAAATATATTATTATTAATAATAAAAATAGAGTAAAATAAATGTAATAGTAGCAACAACAATAGAGAAAAATAATAAATGTAATAATACCAATAATAATAGAGCAAAATAATAAATGTACCATATATTCTCGAGTATAAGCTGATCCAAATACAGTAGAATCTCACTTATCCAACATAAACGGGCCGGCAGAACGTTGGATAAGCGAATATGTTGGATAATAAGGAGAGATTAAGAAAAAGCCTATTAAACATCAAACTAGGTTATGATTTTACAAATTAAGCATCAAAACATCATGTTACACAACAAATTTGACAGAAAAAGTAGTTCATTACACATTAATGCTATGTAGTAATTACTGTATTTATGAATTTAGCACCAAAATATAACAATGCATTGAAAACATTGACTACAAAAATGTGTTGGATAATCCAGAATGTTGGATAAGTGAGACTCTACTGTATAAGCCAACCAGGACCCTCACCCGAGTATAAGCCGAGCGGGGCTTTTTCAGTCTTAAAAAAAGGGCTGAAAAACTAGGCTTATACTCCAGTATATACAGTACTTCTTCTAAGATAAGATCTAAGTGCAAAAAAATATCCTTGAAGTCCAAAAAAGTTCCAAAATGCAGTCACTTTTTAGGCTTTCTTTCTGTCGTGTTTTTGTTTTGTTTTCAACTTTCCTGGAAGAGGATAAATTTGTATGCAGGGGGAGTTTACAGAGGAAGCCAAAGGAATCAGTCGCAACCACGTTTGATAAGGCTGTGATTAAATCAAGGTCTCACTCTAATTATACTCCATTTAAATAAACTTAGTCTAGTAAGTAATTGTAATTAAACTACAATTAAACATGTATTTATATCCCTGTTTCCTCAGCCATGTAACTGCTTGGAAGTTCCTCCTGTTGTTACTGTTTACCTGCCAAGAGCTCTTTAGTCTGGCACAGGGGAGACCATTAAGAGGAAAGAAAAACTTCCTCAGACTGTGTGTGATGGGGAAATATTGCTGATTTCAGTCCTATGGGACTGAACGGGAAGCATCTATTTAGAGATATGTTCCTCTGTGCTATTATATGATAAGGAAGTTTGTTTAAGGAAGGATCTCGGCAGAAGAAATGAAAACTTTGTCACTCTCGCCCAATATGTCATTTGCATAGGATATTGAATGGCATTATGGCAACTTGATTGATCTCAATAATAACTAAACACAGATGAATTACCGTCCGGTCAGCCTCACATCAATACCAGGCAATATTCTGGAAAAGATCATTAAGGAAGTGGTCTGCGAACACTTAGAAACAAATGCGGTCATTGCTAATAGTCAACACGGATTTACCAAAAACAAGTCATGCCAGACTAATCTGATCTCTTTTTTCGATAGAGTTACGAGTTGGGTCGATACAGGGAATGCTGTGGATGTAGCGTACCTGGATTTCAGTAAGGCCTTCAACAAAGTCCCCCACGACCTTCTGGCAAACAAACTAGGAAAATGTGGGCTAGACAAAACTACGGTTAGGTGGATCTGTAATTGGCTAAGCGAACGAACCCAAAGGGTGATTCTCACCAATGCGTCGTCTTCATCATGGAAAGAAGTCACGAGTGGAGTGCCACAAGCAGGGCTCTGTCCTGGGCCCGGTTCTGTTCAACATCTTTATGAACGACTTAGATGAAGGGTCAGAAGGCACGATCATCAAGTTTGCAGACGACACCAAACTGGGAGGGATAGCTAACACTCCAGAAGACAGGAGCAGAATTCAAAATGATCTTGACAGACTAGAGAGATGGGCCGAAACTAACAAAATGAAGTTCAACAGGGACAAATGCAAGAGACTTCACTTCGGCAGAAAAAATGGAAGTCAAAGATACAGAATGGGGGACGATGCCTGGCTTGACAGCAGTGTGTGCGAAAAAGACCTTGGAGTCCTCGTGGACAACAAGTTAAACATGAGCCAACAATGTGATGCAGCTGCTAAAAAAGCCAATGGGATTTTGGCCTGCATCAATAGGGGAATAGCGCCTAGATCCAGGGAAGTCCTGCTCCCCTCTATTCTGCCTTGGTCAGACCACACCTGGAATCACACTGTGTCCAATTTTGGGCACCACAGTTGAAGGGAGATGTTGACAAGCTGGAAAGCGTCCAGAGGAGGGCGACTCAAAGGATAAAGGGTCTGGAGAACAAGCCCTATGAGGAGCGGCTTAAAGAGCTTGGCATGTTTAGCCTGCAGAAGAGAAGGCTGAGAGGAGACATGATAGCCATGTACAAATACATGAAGGGAAGTCATAGGGAGGAGGGAGAAAGCTTGTTTTCTGCTGCCCTGGAGACTAGGACACGGAACAATGGCTTCAAACTACAGGAAAGGAGATTCCACCTGAACATCAGGAAGAACTTCCTCACTGTGAAAAGGGCTGTTCGGCAGTGGAACTCTCTCCCCGGGGCCGTGGTGGAGGCTCCTTCTTTGGAGGCTTTTAAGCAGAGGCTGGATGGCCATCTGTCGGGGGTGCTTTGAATGCGATTTCCTGCTTCTTAGCAGGGGGTTGGACTGGATGGCCCATGTGGTCTCTTCCAACTCTACTATTCTATGATTCTATGATTCTATGATTCTATGATTCTATGTCTATTCTAAACAATATCTGAAAAATATGCAAGCACTATAAAGGTTCAAAGCATGGAACACAATATGTATATTAGAGCGACATAGACATAATAGTCTTAACAATAGTAATACAACAGATGATCAAATTCAGTTAGCTGTAGTGACACACAGTCACCAGTCATCCAGACTTAAATTCTATAAAGAGCAGTTTTCAATACGGAACAATATCTACAAGACTCCAACTAAATATTGTTAACCATATAGTATGTGTACATTCAATCTCTCCAAAATGGTATGTGAAAATATGCTGTGAAACTAAATAAATCAGTATACAATTCTATTGACTCAAACCTGGCACCAGGTTTGAGTCAATAGAATTGTATACTGATTTATTTACTGTATGGTTAACAATATTTAGTTGGAGTCAAACACTTCCCAAGCGTTTAGAACTGTGTGATGTATATTATTATTATTATTATTATTATTATTATTATTATTATTATTATTATTATTATTGACACAACAACATTGTAGGACACAACAAACAAGATAGATATGCTGGATTTCGTATCACAAAATCACAAGTCGAACACTTCCCAAGCGTCTAGGACTGTGTGATGTATTTTCAGATGATGCGCGCAGATTCCAGTAGGTGGCCTTTTGCAGTTGGCAGATCATAATTTTGTCAATGTCTATTGTTTCCAAATGCCGGCTGAGATCTTTTGGCATGGAATCCAACATGCCGATCACCACTGGGACCACCTGCACTGGTTTCTGCCAGAGTCTTTGCAGTTCAATCTTGAGGTCCTGATAGCGGCTGAGTTTTTCCTGTTGTTTTTCGTCAATGCGACTGTCACCTGGGATGGCGACATCAATGATCCAAACCCTTTTCTTTTCCACAACTGTGATGTCTGGTGTGTTGTGTTCCAGAACTTTGTCAGTCTGGATTCGGAAGTCCCACAGTATCTTTGTGTGTTCATTTTCCAATACTTTTGCAGGTTTGTGATCCCACCAGTTCTTTGCTGCTGGGAGGTGGTACTTGGGGCATAAGTTCCAATGAATCATTTGGGCCACATAGTTGTGCCTCTGTTTGTAGTCTGTCTGTGTGATTTTCTTACAGCAGCTGAGGATATGATCAATGGTTTCGTCGGTTTCCTTGCACAGTCTGCATTTTGGGTCATCAGCTGATTTTTTGATCTTGGCCTTAATTGCCTTTGTTCTGATGTATTAACAACATTGAGGCTGGGTGGCCATCCGCTGGGGGTGCTTTGCTTGTGCTTTTGGTGCACAAAGGAAGAAGGGGGTTCAACTAAATGGTCCAAGGGGTCTCTTCCAACCCTCTTTATGATGATGATGATGATGATTATTATTATTATTATTAACTTTGAGGCTGTATTTGTTCCCATTTGTTCTTTTTAACTTCAAAATAAGATCTGTGCAGTGTGCATAGGAATTTGTTTATAGTTTTTTTTTCAACTATAGTCTGGCCCTCCAACGGTCTGAGGGACCGTGAATTGGCCCCCTGTTTAAAAAGTTTGGGGACCCCTGGGTTAGGGTCTATTTTTAAGGTAGTTTTCAAGTGTCAGGTTGGGAAGCACATTATAGTCACAATACCCTGTTTCCCTGAAAATAAGACATCCCCAGAAAATAAGACCTAGTAGAGGTTTTGCTGAATTGCAAAATATAAGGCCTCCCTCGAAAGTAAGACCTAGTAAAGTTTTTGTTTGGAAGCATGCAGGATTGGTAAATGTACATGGAAATAAAGGTAGTAACAAGAAATAGTAATAATATAATAATAACTTTTCTTGTATCCCACCTCCATCTCCCAGAAGGGACTCAGGGCAGCTTACACAGGGACAAGCCCAACAACAACATAAATTTACATACAAACAGAAATTTAAAACAGTAATTTAAAAACAGTATAGCAATAAAATATAATACAGAAATTCTTGAAAGGATTCACAGTTTGGTTATGCTGGTTTGTGATGACAACTACTGTACATTTTCATTTTTAAACAATTCAACCATAAATGTGAATTCTTCTTTGTGGAAAAATAAGACATCCCCTGAAAATAAGACCTAGTGCATCATTGGGAGCAAAAATTAATATAAGACACTGTCTTATTTTCGGGGAAACGGGGTATCAGGGCTACATGTCTGATACAGGACCTCAGCCAGAATGCTGTAAAATGCATTTTATAAAACAAAATTATCTTTGGGGGCGGAGGGGGGGGTGCCTATCTTGACAATTTTTCTTGAAATGAAAAACAAGAGAGATTTTGCTTGGTCCTAAAAACCTTGCATGCGTTACTTTTAGTAGCAAAACACTTCTGTCTTGTGAAGTTTACTGGCAAAACAACAACAGCAGCTTTTGTTGTTTGTGGGCCTTTTTGGGCACCGAGGTGAATATGTCACAGATATTTGTCTCTTCATGTGACTTCATCTCTCTGGGCAGGAGACATCAAAGTGCCCTTGTCAAAGGCCCTGTCCTCTGTATAGTCTCTGGGAAGTCTCTTGCCCTCAGGCGGCAATTTGATCGTACTGTTACTTTGTGTTGTATCCCTGAATAAAAGTTTTTTAAAAGAGGAAATTGCACACTATTCAATTCTGGTTCATCCCCGAACTTCGATAACTTGCCCTATTATACATAGAAGGTATCCAGAGTCAGTGCTTTGTGAGCCTGGAAATAGCACTTTCATACTAAAAGCCAGAAATAGGAAATGTGTACAGCCTTTTGTGAGCTCCAGTTGTCATGCCATAGGCGCCCTCAGAGATAAGAAATCCCATAGAAATTTCTAGGAGGGATAAACAAGGCACATACAACTTACATCTTGTCAACCACCCTGAAAAAATGCACTTCCTTCTGAAGTTTTTGCAAAATTGACCTTGGAGTTCTAAAGCTAACCCAGGTGGCCTTTGCTTCAGCCAAAGGTAGGGCAGTGGGGTCAATGCAGTCTGAGCCTTTCTGGAACATTTAGAGTCTGAAGTGTTATTGTAGAGAATTTGGCCCAGCGCCTGTGACCACTATTATGGTCATTCTCCAAGCTGACTCTGGATTGAGTATTCAGTGTAGACAGTCTTGACTGCACCATGGGATAGAAGGATATGGCAATTGTCACACACAATAAGACTTAAAACAGACTTTAATTTCTTTCCATATGAACAGACAAAATTCATATGAACTAAAGTTAAAATTCATAGGTTGTGATGGCATGCCTGTGATGCCCCATGGGCCTCTGAGTCCTGACCCTAGCGCCATGATGGATCACGGTGATGAAGACATGGGATTTCTGCCGTCTCAGCAAGAGACTGTTCCATTCCAGATGCCTTTTGTTGACAATTCTTGCCAAGAGCTCATTAAAACGGACCTTGAACAGGCTATTCCCAGCGCTTCTCCCCCTTTCGTGAGAAGGGAGTTTAGATTAGCGGCCAGACAGAGTACTAATTAGCTCGTTTCCCCTGAGAGTTTTCAGGGAGGAACGCATCTGGATGAAGATGTGTTTCAGTTCTTTTCCCTTGGGAAAAGAAGCACTGGACACCTGTTTGTAGAAAGATTTGAAGTTCTTTAAAAGTTCCCCGCACGGGCTAGCCCGCGAGGAGTCAACAAGTCAGCTCAAGGATTAACTTCGGTTCCAGCCAAGTGTGGACTGCGTTTTGAGTCCGCTAACTCCAGTTTCATCGTGCCTTGCCTTGTCGTGTTCTCGACCCGTCTCATCGTGTTCCCAGCCTTGTATCTTGTGCCAAGTATCCAGTCTTGTCTTCAGTTTCCTGCCTTGGACTTACTTTGAACTTTAGTAAAATCTTGGATGTTTCCCCACTCAAACTGCTTGGAAGTTGAGTGTGTTTCGGTTTTGGATTATAACTTTGAACTCTAATATTATATACTGGACAATATATTTCTGGACTATATTTGACCTTCCCTGAAAGGTCTATTGATGAACTTTATTTTCTATCTGTTTTTATCCTATTTACTCATTTCTTTAATAAAGATATTAGACTGTTATTGGCTTCCGTGTGTTGGTTCTAGTGCTCTGCGGCCAGGGCGTGACAATGCCTGAGCATGGGAAAACTATAGTGTCTGGCTTAACTCGGGGGCTATCTGTATACCTTATGTTAAGATCAAGACTCTTAACATACAGAGGCACTTTAGGCAAGGTGAAAAGATAACCAAAATGATTTTACTGAAAACAAGATGAACAAAGTCCACCTGGGACTATTGTAAAATAGTTTAAAACAATACATTACGAAAGCAGATTTTGCTGATTGCAGTCATCTCTCTGGAATCCTTGAAAGTCTTTTGCCTCTGATGCAAAGCGATTGATTGCAAGCTGGTGCTTATAAGCTTTCTCGATCTTCTAGTCTGTGAAAATTAGGCTGACTACAAGTTTCTGTTGTCTCTGGGACTGATAGTATAGGAATACTGCTGAATGGAGGTGCTAAGGGTGCCTGTTTGGGCGTAGAATTACCAGACAATGACCAGGTCTCTAATCTCTGTAGCTCTTCTGCAGAAAAGAAGGAGTCTAGCAAGAAGGTTCTATACAAGCAAATAGAATAGCCCAACTAAGGCTGTCCTCTACTGGGATTTTATGCTCCACCCAAAAACTAATACAAAGTGAGGTATCTACACCACTGGGAAAACCTATAAACAGGGGGAACTGAAGCAAAGGAGAGGAAAAGACAGATCCAAGATTTCACATAGGTATTTAACACTGCATAACAGTCCAAAAACAGAACAACACAAGAGACTGTGTAATGCACCTGGATAACATAAAACCACACCCCTTATGTACAAAATATGAACAAAACATAGTTTTACCACAAACATGGATTGCTAAACAGAAATAATAAGAACATCCAATCTTGAAGGAGGTTTTTTTTTCTTTTTAGCAAAGAGGTCAATACTCATAGTAAAAGATGCAGTGTTTATGTGTTCCTATAATGACTTGCTGTCAGAGAGATACATGGCATTCTCTAAGCAGCTGAGAAAAAAAAGAGAGAAGGATGATTCTGGTGTTTTTCTAACACCTTAATCAGAGCTTTCATTGGTGACAAAAGGTACAAGTATAGATGTTTTATCTTGGCTGATGCAGAATTTATGTGCTCACGTCTCTGTTTTAACCCTTCCCTTTCTACTGAATCTTCTTATTCGAGTACATCAACTACTTATCTTTAATTTGTCTTGGATCATCATATTCAGCCATGTGATTAAAGCACATCTCAGCAGGTTAATGTAATCTTGAAGCCTAATCACAATTCCTTATTGCTGTGGACTTTCATTTATGACTTAGGTCAACTATAAGGCAACAAGGACCTTGTTGGCAACATTTGTTCACAGGATGCCTTGGTCCTCTTATGGGGCAGAGAGAGTATGATTTGCCCAAGTTCATCCAGTGGGTTTCTTTGGCCAAGCATGGATCTGAACAGTGGTCTCCAGAGGTGTAGACCAACATTCAAACCACTACACCATGATTGTTAACAATACGTTTTAGGACAGCCAGCAAGATGTGGCACTTTGAGCATTGGACAAATGAAGGGACACAAGGGGCCTGATTTAATTTGATTCAATCTGATTCATAAATAGCAATGGTATTCAGAATAGTTTGATTAAATACATTGTCTTCTTAATAGTTAGATGTCAGTAAGAAATGTTTGCCACAAACACCACCAAATGGCCAGCAATAAAACAAGCTCATCGCCTTCCTGGGGATGCAAAGGAATCAATTGCAGGGTCTGGGAATATCAAGGACAATAAAGCCCCAGTCAACAATTGCCTTAGATGTAAAGGTTGGAAATGTCATTTTGATGTAGTTTGATTTTGATCGATTGGGCCACATTGGGGCTTCAAAGGGCCCAGATGGCATATTGATAATATCAGTTATAACCAGACATTTGTCTTGAACTGTTTTGATAAACATTTCTTCAAAAGCACCATGCATGAGAAAAGACCAGATGAAAGGACACAGGGCTGAGAACAGCAAAACACAGAGGTGTAAAATTTCCCAGGAAAATGTATAAAAACCTAACAGAGGTTGTTGTGATGTCTCAGGGACCTTTGGCCCATGACCCCGCAACCATCATAGATCAAACTGAAGAGGATTTGGGCTTTTTTCCACCTCAGCAAGATTCTGTTCCTTTCCAGATGTCTCCTGTTGACATTTTCGTGCCAGAGCCAATTAGGGACGCCCTTGAAACAGAGCCTGTTTCTCCGGAAAGCTTGGTGTTTGATAGGAAGGCTTTTCTCAAAACACATCGCTCCCAAAAGCAGTTTTTAAGGCGAAGCGCGAGATTAGCGGAGAGAGACGATTGTGACTAAACCGTTTCCCTTGGGAAGTTTCGGGGAGGCAGGCATCTGGTACGATGTTGGAAGAGCTCCGTTCTCTGGGAACATTTGGGGAGTCAAACACCTGCTTGGGGGGAGCTCTTGAACTTCCATAAAAGTTCTGCACTGAGCTTTCCCTATTGCGGTGTCAATGTGACTATTCATAGAAGAACATCGTCTCTTGTTCCTGAGCTTCCAAGCAGCCCACCGGTGCGCTTACTCACGAGTAGACTGGGAGTTGCGTCCCACTCCTTGTCAAGTTTGGACTGCATTTCAGATCCACCACAAAATACCTTGCCTAGCCTTGAATCCTTGTTCTGGACTTTACTTCAAGAATCTCCCTGTGAAACCTTGCTCTTTCCCCACTCAAACTTCCAAAGAGTTTGAGTGTGTTTCGGTTATTTGGATTATACACTTTGGACTCTAATACTGGACATATAACTTCATTATATTGGACTAATTTTGATCTTCTCTAAAAGGTCAACTGCTTATTTTTGTTTAGAACTTTTATTGCTTTAATAAAGATATTAGACAAAAATAAGCCTCCGTGTTGGTTTCCAGTGTTTGTGCTGCTTAGGGGTGTTACAGTTGTATCCCGTGTGGCATTCTCTCTCTATGCTGCCCGACAGTACCTTTGTTTTACAAAATAAACATCTGTTTGTACTCACTCTTCTCCTCAAAATCCTTTATTGGGGAAACAGGTTTCTGAGGCTCAAGTAAGGGAGCCTAGCCTCAACACTAGGATTAAAAGTAGTACTGACCCCCTCTACCTTCTCAGCCATCCTTTGAGAAGAAGTGCCAAAAAGGCCACCACCAATGCCATAGTTAATTTCCTACACATGCATTCAAAGAGGACAGAGGCAGCAGCAGAACAGAGTAGAGTGTACCTTCCTTTAGATTCATTCTCCCAAGAAAGATTATGTTCTTGCCTATCCCCATTCCTCTCTGAGAAGGGGATGGTCCCTTTTCTTGATAAGAGTTCACGTACAGTAATACTGACCTATGGAAACGTTGGTCCAGGTTTTTGGGTTTGTTTGTTTTTTTAAACTAAAATGTCCAGTATATTTGTGTCTTTGGGTCAGGATGTGATCGCCCAGCATTCACACTAGCTGAACTGTTCTCATCCTGCCAAAGCAACTGGGGTGGAGATAGCCTAATGGATAAGGGCCATCAGGCTAGGAGGATTGATTTATGGCCTGCTCTGGTTTTCAAGCCTGGGAAAGGACTATCGACAGATAAGTGTGAATGTGGAAGGGGGGCTGGGGGGAAGTAGCAGTTTGATATGCTGGGGTCTGGGTGGGAATTGGTTAGTAGTAGCTTTGTGCTCATCTTGGCAAGAAGGATTTCAATAAAGTGTTTCCACTGAACTACCTGTGTGAGCTTGCATTGTGTCCTATAGCTTCCAAGGACTGACACTTTGAGACAATTCTCATCTACTATCCATGCAAAAGTGATGTGGATCAGAAATGGATGAAACGGTTCATCCTATTCAGGAGACGTTCCTTCCCCAACACAAAGACATAATGATCGTGGAATGTGCTAAATTTCCACTAGATTCTCTGAATAATGCATACGCTGCCCTGAATTTTTCACTTCCTTTCAGATGGGGAACACGTCTCTCTTCTCTGCTCTATATCCCCACATGAAGGTTCTTATGTGCCAGCAGTGATTCATTTCAGAACAATATAATTCCATGAAAGCCAAACAGCAGGTTTGGGGGTTTGGAGCACTTTGTCAGATATCATGGGGTACTTCATCACTTGGAAGTGCTGCTATCCCCATCCCTGCGGTTCCTCTTTCCGCTCCCTTCCCTATTCAAAGAGCTGGCCTTCCATCTGACCTTTCCATGCTTGCAAATCATCTTAAAGAGAGGAGAGCTGAGCTTTTGGCAGGTGCATTTGATGCATTTTTGTTTAAGTTGCTCACGCTGTTCCAACATCTGTCATCCCCTCTCCAGCCATGCAATCAAACTGTCAAGGCTGAGTGAAGTTTTGCTGATCCAATCTGCTCCTTCTGCAATTCCTTGTTTAAAAAAAACATCCGGATGCTGTGGAAACCGTAGCCTGCTCTTCAAACAAACCAGATTCAGCCCCATTCCCCATTGTATAGTACATTTTTTAAAAAGTATTACAGTAGAGTCTCACCTATCCAAACCTCGCTTATCCAAGCTTCTGGATTATCCAAGCCATTTTTGTAGTCAATGTTTTCAATATATCATGATATTTTGGTGCTGAAGTCGCAAATACAGTAATTACAAAATAACATTACTGCATATTGAACTACTTTTTCTGTCAAATTTGTTGTATAACATGATGTTTTGGTGCTTAATTCGTAAAATCATAACCTAATTTGATGTTTAATAGGCTTTTCCTTAATTCCTCCTTATTATCCAAGATATTCGCTTATCCAAGCTTCTGCTGGCCCGTTTAGCTTGGATAAGTGAGACTCTACTGTACTTATTGTTTTTGTTTTCACTCAATTTATTTTGTTTTGATGTACTTTATCTTAATTGTTATATGTTTATTTATTCTTATTGTTATGTTGGATCTATTTTTACAGATTCAATGTGTTGATGTATATTGTGTGTTGCTTTTGTTGCATTGTTGTCATCTTGTAAGCCGCCACAAGTCCCTCCGGGGAGATGGGGCAGGATGCAAATAAAGTTATTATTATTATTGCAGTAGAGTCTCATTTATCCAAGCTAAACGGGCCGGCAGAACCTTGGATAAGTGAATATCTTGGATAAAAAGGAGGGATTAAGGAAAAGCCTGTTAAACATCAAATTAGTATATGATTTTACAAATTAAGCACCAAACCATCATGTTATACAACAAATTTGACAGAAAAAGTAGTTATGCAGTAATGTTACGTTGTAATTACTGAATTTACGAATTTAGCACCAAAATATCACGATATATTGAAAACATTGACTACAAAAATGCCTTGGATAATCCAGAATCTTGGATAAGCAAATCTTGGATAAGTGAGAGTCTACTGTATTATTATTATTATTATTATTATTATTATTATTATTATTATTATTATTATTATCAAACCCAATTGTTGTTTCTGAAAACTTGTAGGAAACTATTGCCTGGTTTCTATTTTGCTTCCCAGTAGGCTTGTGCATTTGTATAGAATCGCTATCCATTTCTGTTTGTTTCATTCGTAAGGTCCCCATTTTCATTTTTGGGTGCCTTCCGAAAAGGGGCATCTTTCTGAATGGGTGTTTTTGTTCCACATCTGAAAATATGAAAATGTTTGACCCATTGGCCACTATGGGCGAGCTTCCCCAGGCTCCCCTTCCTCTCAGTTTTAGGGCTAGAGGGGTGAAAACTGCCACACGTGGAAAGCACATCTGCTACTTTTAGCCCACCAAGTTTTATAATGTTTGGGTCATCCCCCAATTTTTAGAGATTTTTATTCTTTCTATAAATAAAATCTCCTTAAAAACATTCTTTTTCCTGACCCTGCCTTCTAACTTTTCCAGGAGCAGCAGCAGGAGGGAGGCAGGGAAGGGCACCATTCCTTCCTGCTATATGCACAGATGTCTATTATATACAGCAAAAAGGAAAAAAAGAAAAGTATGGTATATAATATAAATTATGTTATAGTTATATACTTCTATAGTGATATAGTCATATATTATGATTGTAGTATCAGTTTATATATTCCAACTGTACAGGTAAATACATATACAGTAGAGTCTCACTTATCGAACATAAACGGGCCAGCAGAACGTTGGATAAGCGAATATGTTGGATAATAAGGAGGGATTAAGGAAAAGCCTATTAAACATCAAATTAGGTTATGATTTTACAAATTAAGCACCAAACCATCATGTTAGACAACAAATTTGACAGAAAAAAGTAGTTCAATATGCAGTAATGCTAAGTAGTAATTACTGTATTTACGAATTTAGCACCAAAATATCACTATGTATTGCAAACGTTGACTACAAAAATGCGTTGGATAATCCAGAACGTTGGATAAGCGAGTGTTGGATAAGTGAGACTCTACTGTACTTTCATCTATTAGTCTTTCAAAATTATTTCTCAGACAATATATTTTCAATAAGGGGTCACAGTCTTCCATTTGAATAGTACAGTAGAGTCTCACTTATCCAACACTCGCTAATCCAACGTTCTGGATTATCCAACACATTTTTGTAGTCAATGTTTTCAATACATCGTGATATTTGGGTGCTAAATTCGTAAATATAGTAATTACTACATAGCATTACTGCGTATGGAACTACTTTTTCTGTCAGATTTGTTGTTAAACATGATGTTTTGGTGCTTAATTTGTAAAATCATAACCTAATTTGATGTTTAATAGGCTTCTCCTTAATCTCTCCTTATTATCCAACATATTCGCTTATCCAACGTTCTGCCGGCCCGTTTATGTTGGATAAGTGAGACTCTACTGTACATATAAAAATATTGTAAGTTCCAAATTTATATCTGTTTCCTCCCTGCCTTCAGTCTATTAGCTTCCTCTATGTACATTTTTAGATTAATTTTACATTGAAATGTTGGATCATTGGTTGCCATTCATTAACAGAGTTCTCTAACGGTTCTCCTCTTAAGTGCATCGTTATTTTGTCTAAAATATTTCTAAACAGAGATCGAGATAGCAGTCAGTATCCTACATAGTTGAGTAGTCATAGTTAAGTAGCATCTCTTTTCGTATTCCCTCCTAACATCAAACTTTATGACCACCAGACATTGAGATCAATAAAAGCCTGTTCTTCTTGTTGATCAGACCATTCTGCTCATGCAATGGTTCAAAGGAGAAATGTAACAGAGATCCTGCTTCTGATTGGCACACTAGGACGTCAATATAAACATCAGCGTGTTGCACTGCAATTGACAGGAAAACAGCGGATAGCCACTGAGGTCAAATAGATGGACATTTAAGATCTTCATGACTAAAAACTGCTCCCCCTGTGGCCGGAATCAAGAATACCCTCAGGAAGCTGGAAGCTGGAGAAGGTTTAAATTGCCTCTGTGTCTGTCTCTGTCTCTGTTCTATGTTATATGGCATTGAATGTTTGCCTTATATGTGTACAATGTGATCCACCCTGACTCCCCTTCGGGGTGAGAAGGGCGGAATATAAATACTGTAAATAAATGAATAAATAAATAAAAATCCACTACAGGTGTGTAATTCTATCCGTAACTGTGATACTGAATACCAGCCGTCATCCTTTCCCCTTTCCTACATTCTGAAAGAGCTAATCGTCTAGTCATAATACTCTGATCTACCATGGTACACACAGACATCTAAAACAAGCAAACAAAATTAAGCCTCACAATTAAGTTTATGGAGCATATATATAACATAGTCACGTGGGAGCAAGCACCATTGAACTCCAAGGTGCATGGGTTTCATTTGTAAAACACACTAAGCTTTAACAAATGAACTCCAGGTTGATGAAACATAACTATTAGATTTCAATTTAAAAAGCAAACCATCTTATAAAAGAAAAGAAGCACCTAGCTTCTACTTGATAGTTTTTTTTCCTCATTTCCTGACTTCCTCTAGGCTAATCTGTCACAAACCTTAGTAAAACAGAAAACTTTTATCACTTCATTTACTTGCCAGGAGAATGCATCCATTATCCTGATTCTCTGGCAGAGGATGTCAATTCTTTTGCTTTGCTTTTGTGCCATCCTTAGCCAATAATAATAATAATAATAATAATAATAATAATAATAATAATAATAATAATAATACTGTGGGACTTCCGAATTGACAAAGTTCTGGAACACAACACACCAGACATTACAGTTGTGGAAAAGAAAAAGGGTTGGATCATTGATGTCGCCATCCCAGGTGACAGTCGCATTGACGAAAAACAACAGGAAAAACTCAGCCGCTGTCAGGACCTCAAGATTGAACATCAAAGACTCTGGCAGAAACCAGTGCAGGTGGTCCCGGTGGTGATCGGCACACTGGGTGCCGTGCCAAAAGATCTCAGCCGGCATTTGGAAACAATAGACATTGACAAAATTACGATCTGCCAACTGCAAAAGGCCACCCTACTGGGATCTGCACGCATCATCCAAAAATACATCACACAGTCCTAGACACTTGGGAAGTGTTCGACTTGTGATTTTGTGATACAAAATCCAGAATATATATCTCGCTTGCTGTGTCATACTCTGTCTTTGTGTCAATAATAATAATAATAATAATAATAATAATAATAATAATAATAATAGGGTTGTTGTATGTCTTTCGGGCTGTGTGGCCATGTTCCAGAAGTATTCTCTCCTGACGTTTCGCCCACATCTATGGCAGGCATCCTCAGAGGTTGTGAGGTATGGATACCTCCATACCTCACAACCTCTGAGGATGCCTGCCATAGATGTGGACGAAACGTCAGGAGAGAATACTTCTGGAACATGGCCACACAGCCCGAAAGACATACAACAACCCTGTGATCCCGGCCATGAAAGCCTTCGACAACACATAATAATAATAATAACTTTATTCTTATACCCCGCCACCATATCCCAAAAGGGACTCGGACTTACATATGGTGCTCATCTCAATTTTTAAGCCGAATAGCCGGCGTTGTCCGTAGACATCTCCAAGGTCATGTGGTTGGCATGACTGCATAGAGCACCGTTACCTTCTCGCCGGAGCGGTACCTATTGATCTACTCACATTTGCATATTTTCGAACTGCTATGTTGGCAGAAGCTGAGGCTAATAGTGGGTGCTCACTCTGCTCCCCGGATTCGAATCTGCAACCCTTCAGTCTGCAAGTTCAGCAGCTTAGCGTTTTAACACTGCAACACCGGGGGCTCCAAGAATAAAATGCAGAGTGTGTTGAAATAATCCAATAGAGATCTGCCATGGGATGGGATATTTTTTTTCACAGAATTTGACTGTCTGGATCGAAGTAACATTTTCATCCCTCCTGGATGAGTTCTAGTCTCCATTGAGCCATGAAACTCAACAGATGCTCTTAGCTTTCCATGGGAGCCCCAGTGGCGCAGTGGGTTAAAGCCTTGTGACTTGAAGGTTGTGTTGCTGCGAAGTTCAAATCCAACCTGGGGAGAGCGTGGATGAGCTCCCTCTATCAGCTCCAGCTCCATGTGGGGACATGAGAGAAGCCTCCCACAAGGATGGTAAAACATCAAAACATCCGGGCAACGTCCCCTTGGCAATGTCTTTGCAGACTGTCAATTCTCTCACACCAGAAACAACCTGCAGTTTCTCAAGTTGCTCCGGACACGGAAAAAAAGCTTTCCGTGCTCTCTCAACCCAACTAATCCTACAGGGCTTTTGTAAGAATAAAATAGAGAAGAGCAAAATAACTTGTCTTCAGTTCACTGCAGAAGAGATATAATCATAATTTGTAAAAATTTCTCATTCTTGTTTCAGTCCTTGTCAGGTACGAACAAAGGTCCAACTAGTCACAGGTTGATGAACGTAACCCCAGTTCGCAGTAGTGTTTTTTTCCCCCCAAAGTGAAATGAGATGAAAGCGCCTTTGTTATTTATACAGACATCTTTAACTCACATTTAATTGAAAGACTCGCAGAATACTATTTAAAAAAGAGCAATGCCCTTTCAAGGCATTAGAACAAAATCAGAATGAAATAGAAGTCAGACACTGATAGGGAGGACCTCGACTGGAGCGAGTGATTATAAGAACATGCTCATCATTAGTGAGAAGAAAGAAAGAAACAGACAAGGATTAAAATAGAAAAGGAGGAGGGAAAAAAACCCGGTCCGACTCCCACCAAGACTAAATGGAGGTGAAGTGAAGTTACCTTTCAAAGAGACCCGACATCTTAATATCTGGAAGAATTAAGAGGGGAAACTGTTGTGATTCCGCTCTGTGTATTTTTAAATCAATTTTGCCAGCACGTCACACCTTCTTTCTTCCCCCAACCGGTTCCTTAAATGCATGTCCTTTAATAGAATCATTGTGCTTTTTTCTTCTTTCTTTCTTAATAGAAACCTGACCCCGGTGGAGCTTAGCCGTGGCCTACTTCTTGGCTGTTCAAATGGCATAGAAGACTTACTCTCATCAAGGAAATAAAAGGTTTGTAATTATGCAGTCCAAATGGAACGGGGTCCCGGAGTAGCTCCTGTGTCACTTTCCCCGGTCAAAGAAAATTTCCGACCGAGATCAAAAGCCAAGCCTATGAATGCTTCGATTCATTTAAAAGCATTGAAATAACAGGGCCCACAAGAAAGCCTTGCGGATTTTATTCTTAAAATTAGAATTGCCACCATCTCTGTTCCTACTCCTAAAGGACCCATATAGATCAGGGCTAAATTTTCCAAACCTGACCCTGCCTTTCTCCTCCTGCCTGGACTCAGGAGTCGTGCTTTTAAAGACCAAGAGATAGTTATAAAATGAGCGCCAAAGTTCACTCCTTCCTTTTCTTTTCTCGCAGCCTGTTTCTGTTTCATCTAAACAAACCCAGGGACCATTGAATTCTGGCTAAAAAAAAAATCCTTCCTGTAGAGAGGATAGAAATGTCAACTGCCATTCTCCCATTTATGCTGCTGATGAAATCTCCATTCAGGCAAAGAGGTAAAAAATGCTATTGTAGACGAAGTAGAGCTCCAGAAAAAGACAAAGCGAAAGAGGGGCCATTTTGTTGCTGCTGGGCTTGGCATCACAACTCAAAAATATCAGTACATTATCTATTACTCACAGCCCACCTGAAAAGAACAGATAAATCACATGAGACATGATTTGCTGGCTGATATAGACCAAGGTCTCATCTACACTGCCCACGTAGCATGAAGGAGCCCCCGGCGGCACAATGGGTTTGTTCATTCATTCATTCATTCATTTCGTTGTCGTCGCACTCGTTCAGTCGTTTCCGACTCTTCGTGACCTCATGGACCATTTCACGCCAGAGCTCCCTGTCGGCTGTCACCGCCCCCAGTTCCTTCAAGGTCGAGCCAGTCACTTCAAGGATCCCGTCCATCCATCTCGCCCTTGGTCATCCTCTCTTCCTTTTTCCTTCCATTTTCCCCAGCATCGTGGTCTTCTCCAAGCTTTCCTGTCTTCTCATGATGTGGCCAAAATACTTCAACTTTGCCTCTCATCTCCTTCCCTCCAGTGAGCAGTCGGGCATTATTTCCTGGAGGATGGACGGGTTGGATCTTCTTGCCAAGGTCCAAGGCACTCTCAGGATTTTCCTCCAGCACCAGAGTCCAAAAGCGCCTCTCTTCCTTCCTTCGCTCAGCCTTCCTTATGATCCATCTCTCGCATCCATAGGTTACTACAGAGAATCCCATTGCTTTCACTATGTAGACCTTCGTTGCCAGTGTGATGTCTCTGCTTTTCAGTATTTTATCAAGGTTGGCCATTGCTCTCCTCCCAAGAAGTAAACGTCTTCTGATTTCCTGGCTGCAGTGATCTTTGCACCTAGAAATATAAAGTCTGTCACTGCCTCCACATTTTCTCCCTCTATTTGCCAGTTGTCAATTGGTCTGGTTGCCATGATTTTGGTTTTCTTGATGTTTAACTGCAGCCCGGCTTTTGCACCTTCTTCTTCCACCTTGTTGATAAGGCTCCCCAGCTCTTCCTCACTTTCAACCATCAGAGTGGGATCATCTGCATACCTAAGGTTGTTCATGTTTCTTCCAGAAATTTTAACTCCAGCCTTGGAATCGTCAAGTCCCGCACGTCGCATGATGTGTTCTGCGTACAAGTTGAATAGGAAGGGTGAAAGTATACAGCCCTGATGTCCGCACTCCTTTCCCAATCTGGAACCCGTCTCCTGTTCCGTGGTCTGTTCTGACTGTGGCTACTTGGTCTTTATACAGATTTCTCAGGAGACAGACAAGGGGACTTGGGATCCCCAGACCACCAAGTACATGCCGCAGTTTGTTATAGTCCACACAGTTGAAGGCTTTAGAATAGTCAATAAAGCAGAAGTAGATGTTTTTCTGAAACTCCCTGCCTTCCTCCATGATCCAGCAGATATTGGCAATTTGGTCTCTGGTTCCTCTGCCTTTTCTGAACCCAGCTTGGACATCTGGCAGCTCTCGCTCCATGTCTTGCTGGAGTCTGCCTTGCAGGATCTTGAGCATTACCTTACTGGCATGGGAAAGAAGGGCCACTGTACGGAAGTTCAATTCTTTAGCATTTCCCATACTTCACCACAGCAACGTGTGGCCGGGCACAGCTAGTAATTAATATAATGTCTGTATAAGTTCTTCTTAGAGTAGCTCCTGGATACCACTCATATAACAATATCTTAAAAGTTAAATGAATAGGTTGTTGTTTCTAGGTGTTGATACCAATCCGTTGTAGGGTATCTGGGATGGCCAAGTGATCTGTGGTGCCGAGGATGGTTACGACTGGTTTCTCGGCCACAGCCCGGCCCCTGGAGATGAACACCAACCCCCAGAGTCGGACATGAGTGGACTTAATATCAGGGGAAAACCTTTACCTTAACCCAGGGGTCCCCAAACTAAGGCCCGGGGGCCGGATGCGGCCCATCGAAGCCATTTATCCGGCCCCCATGGCACAAGGGCAGAAGGGGGTTGGGCTAAATGACCCAAGGGGTCTCTTCTTCTCTTCCAACCCTTATTATTGTTATTATTGTTGTTGTTGTTATTATTATTATTATTATTATTATTATTATTATTATTATTATTATTATCAACATTGAGGCTGGGTGGCCATCTGTCAGGGGTGCTTTGCTTGTGCTTTTGGTGCACAAAGGCAGAAGGGGATTGGACTAAATGGCCCAAGGGGTCTCTTTCAACCCTCTTTATTATTATTATTATTATTATTATTATTATTATTATTATTATTATTATTAATAACATTGAGGCTGGGTGGCCATCTGTCAGGGGTGCTTTGCTTGTGCTTTTGGTGCACAAAGGCAGAAGGGGATTGGACTAAATGGCCCAAGGGGTCTCTTTCAACCCTCTTTATTATTATTATTATTATTATTATTATTATTATTATTATTATTATTAATAACATTGAGGCTGGGTGGCCATCTGTCAGGGGTGCTTTGCTTGTGCTTTCGGTGCACAAAGGCAGAAGGGGATTGGACTCAATGGCCCAAGGGGTCTCTTTCAACCCTCTTTATTATTATTATTATTATTATTATTATTATTATTATTATTAATAACATTTTGGCTGGGTGGCCATCTGTCAGGGGTGCTTTGCTTGTGCTTTCGGTGCACAAAGGCAGAAGGGGATTGGACTCTATGACCCAAAGGGTCTCTTCCAACACTCTTTTGTTGTTGTTGCTGTTGTTGTTGTCGTTGTTGTTATTGCTCGGTGGCCAACTATAGTCCGGTCCTCCAATGGTCCAAAGGATCGTGAACTGGCCCCCTGCTTTAAAAGTTTGGGGACCCCTCCCTTAACCTATGTTATCTGCTGTCCAACACACGTCATCTGGTTGTGAGGTTTGGAACATAATTTTGTGATGACGGGAAGAGAAGATGGGCATGCAAGGTGAAACTACCTTTTGGCCAGTTATCCCCACCGACTCAAATCCCCAATGGATGGATCAATTCCTTTTTTTAAAAAAAAAATAATAATAATCGGGATGCCTTGAGGGAGAGCCAATTCAATTAGTTTCTACAGCACAACTGTCAAGATCCAAATACTAGGTAGAATAATGAACTGATTAAATCCTATAATTGCAATTCAATGGAGGAAAGCATTCATCACAGAGATGGCAATGGTTCCTTCCCATCTTACAGCGTGCACTGGGCTGCCAGTGCAAAGATGGCACGAAAACAGTCCTTAATGGAAATTTAGTTCCATTAGGCAATTATTCATGGATGAATGTGAAGATGAAATGGTGGGGCTGGAGCTGAGGATGAGAGCCTCAAAGCTCACAACTTTACGAAATCAAGAGTTTTGTTTCCTTAAATAATTCACACTCCTTCCTACTTAATGCCAGCTGGCACTGCTCAGGACCAAAAACGCAGAATGACATCAGTCATCAGCTGGATCATTTTGAGTCAAAATTGGACCGTACCTCTGTTCTAATCTTATTCTGGATGCATCAGATGATATTGTGTGCGCAAAAGGAAACTGATCTGATGATTTTCTGCTATTCTGCCATCAAAGTCCCTAAGTTAATTATGTGCCGTGTAAAGTACTTTCACTTTCATTGGGCTGTCCTTGATAGAAGATCCATGGCGAGAGGAGAAAAAGCAGCTGCACATGACACATAATGTATTTATGGACTTTGATAATGCAACTGGAAAAATATATAAAATGGTAGAGCTCCTCATTAGCAGCAAGAGCTCCTTCACTTATTTTTCATGGATTTTCTCATTCGTTTTTCCTCTTTTTCTCAAGCAGGAACAAAATCTACTTCTGAAAAGTCCAGCACCATTCTCTTTCTCTCAAACATTTTTAGATATAATGTTGTTACGAGGGATTTGAAAAGGAAGATGTGCTAGCGTGTATGTGCATTTACGCATTTCTGCAACTGCCACAAATGACTGATCAAGACCAAACTTGGCACACAGAGCACCCATGAAAAACTCTACACCCTGATGCGGTTTGGAGGAGGATGGACCATGGATGATGGGACTTGCAATACCTTCATTCGCTTCCTCACAGCACTGTGACTCCCACCAATGGCACACAGAACTCCCACAATCCACTCTACATCCTGGTGCAGTTTCAAATACTATGGACCATGGATGATGGGACTTGCAATACCTTTATTCGCTTCCTCACAGCACTGTGACTCCCACCAATGGCACACAGAACTCCCACAATCCACTCTGCATCCTGGTGCAGTTTCGAATCGTATGGACCATGGATGATGGGACTTGCAATACCTTCATTCGCTTCTTCACAGCACTGTGACTCCCACTAATGGCACACAGAACTCCCACAATCCACTCTACATCCTGGTGCAGTTTTGAATAGTATGGACCATGGATGATGGGACTTGCAGTATCTTCACTCACTTCCTCACAGCATTGTGACTCCCACCAATGGCATACAAAACTCCCACAATCCACTCTATACCCTGGTGCAGTTTCGAATACTATGGACCATGGATGATGGGACTTGCAATACCTTCATTCACTTCCTCACAGCACTGTGACTCCCACCAATGGCACAC